>NW_027112092.1:493380-496791 GCF_000696795.3 Halyomorpha halys | reverse complement strand
TGTAGTTCTTGTAAATATGTTAGAATAAAGTCATTATAGTCTTCACTGATTTTTTATGATATGTAACTTGCATCTGTCGTCGAGATACCAGGATAATCTCTGATGGCAATTATCCAGAAATAAGTTAATTAATTAAATTATATTGAGTCCTGCAAAGCTATTATTATAATTGGATTCTTTTCCAAACGCCTATTTTGTGTTTACCAATTACCAATTTAATACCTTTATATTTATATACTTTTATTGTTTGAATACCTTTATTATTATCATTAAAAATATATAATAAAATAAGGGAAGGTATTGGGTAATATAATAGTTTATAAGCTATATCGAAGGAAAAGATATTTATTATATGATTTCCATAAAATGATCCAGATAATTAGTTTGCCTTAAAATATTGTTTACATGATGAATTGTTACCTAATGTATCTAAATAGCTTCTGATTTAGATGATTCATGTCGTGAGTTGTAGTAACGTGGGTGTTGTAGCCGTGTGTGTTGTCGTAACCGTATGTGTTGTAGCTGTGTGTGTTGTCGTAGCCGTGTGTGTTGTCGTAGCCCCGTATTTGTTTTCGTAGCCGTGGGTGTCGTCTCAGGCGTGGAGTTCTATTTCTGAAGAGCCCTTCTCAGAACCTCTTCTCTATCCCGTCCTCCTACTTATGTCTTCAATGCCCTTTTTTCCTGGTCTAGTTGCCCTTCCCCTTTTCTTCCACCTCTCCTTAGAGGCGTTACCTTTTTTGAACTTGATTCCTTCATTGACCATAGGTGACAAAACGCTCCCCTAAGTGAGCGTCTCCCCTATGCCCGGTATAGGAAAGTTCTAACGTGTCTAGGAAGGGTATCTTTGTAGGAGTAGTAGTTTTTATGATATGTGACAAAATATTAATTTTTAGTTGTTCGGATAAAATGTTTAATTTTTGAAAAATATATTTCTGGAACCACGAGACGTACATATGTCAGCCAGCACTGAATATGAAGGTAATTTAATTTACTATAAATTAGTTTATGGCACATATCTTTATAGGGGTAGTAGTTTTTATGGTATTCGCATATGAACATAAATTTTGAACATGAAAATATGTCCGAACAACAATTAATAAATAATTTTTTTTTAGCAAATATTATGAAAACGACTACTTCAATGGAGATAAATGTTATAAACTATCCCGTTAAACTACCTTTAATTTGAGTGCTAATAGACATCTGTAGATCGAATGGTTTTTGAGATATAGTTTCTCCAAATAAATTCACTTACTATCTTTCAGTAGTAGTTTATGGCACTTATCTTCGTAGGGGTAGTAGTTTTTATGATATTCACATATGAATATATATTTGGCAAATAAACATTTGTCCGAACTACTATAAATCAATTTATATTAGCAAATTTCATGAAAACTATTACTCCTACAAAGATAAACATCATAAACTACTTTATAGCTCATTAAACTAGCTTTAATTTGAGTGTTAATAGACATTTGTACGTCAAATGGTTTTTGGGATATATGTTTTTCAAAATAAATTCACTAACTACTGATTTATCAGTACGTCCCATACAACATTTTTATGAAATGTTGCTTTTTAAAAAGCTATATCTCGAGAACTATTTTACGTAAATAACTCTTTAAGGGCTCATATTTTAGCAAATTTGCTCATCTTTGAATGACGTTCTCTTAGGTTTTCTTATGTTGTTCCTACTTTTTAAGATATAGAGCTCCGAATGAAAAATTAAATTTTTTTATCGCTTTCAAACAGCCGCAATATTTTATTCCCCCTACCTATACTTGGCAGACTCATCAATTTTGACTAGTAATTATACATAGTTTACATTAAAGTAATCAACAATTGGGGTAAAATAACTGCCTTTTTTCTCCTCTTGGGCTCTTGTACTGTAGGGTGGTGCCCAATGTGTTTGGACCCAGGGTCCTGTGACCCATAGGGACCTATGAGTTTTTTAATCATATTGTGGAGTTTATCACTGAAGTGGATAGAAAGTGATGCACTTTAAAAACTAAACTGAGTTTCAAGACATGATATTGATGGTCAAAAAATTGTAGATCAAAGATATAGACTAAATATGTATTTTTTTTTTTAAATGTTACTTTTCAAATATCAGTTAAAATCGTTTTAACCTTTGTATACCATGGTCTGAAACAAACACATAACACTACTGGAGTCCTTTTAGGATCCTGATAGAATTTTTACATTTATAAATTATTTTATTAATCCTAGTATTAATTATATTAACCTTTATTTCTTAATACTTATATCTTTCTAAAACTATCACTTTTATATTTATTACTATTAGCTTAATGTATTTTTTTTTTTTTTGTATCCATGTATATAAAACGCTGTTTTTAATTTTAATTGAATATAATTGTTGACGATCATATTAATCCTAGTATCATCATTCTATCTTGTTAGTGATAAAAAATGGCTAAATGAATATAAGGAGTGGAATTTAAAAAGAAAAAACTTAATTTACTATTTCATTCTTGTTATATAGTATTCTGCTTCTTTCACGTCAATCTTCTCACTGACCATACTGTCAAGTGTCTACAGTTTATACAGTATGCTGTATAACTGTCACACACCACCCAAACATTGATTCTATACTTCATAGGTTTGGATTTCATGTATCCAAGCCCTATGCAGGAATACATTTCAATGTCGTCCTCAGGAACCCATTCCTTTTATTTCTCCTTTCTCTGAAATTGCATTTTTTTTCATCTGTGCAAGCACCCTCTGGTAAGTTCAATTCATATAATAGGTAGGGATTCACATCCAAAGTTTTAAGAAATAGGAGGGAATTCAGCCCTGTTTTTAATGGGTAAAAAAGGAGCTGTGCGGTGATTCGTGTAAATTTAATGGAAACTTACATAGTTCCAGATAGTTTTGTCAAAAAAGTCATTGAGCGACTCGTAAATTGGAAGATTATTTTATAAGTTTTTACTAGAAAAAGAGCTTGTGGGATCTTTAGGGACCCCATCAGTATTGCAGAGGTTAATTAGTATTTCTGTTGATAATCAGAAGTTGTTCAGAAAATAAAATCTCTAATCTAATGGGCCCCAATATTGTGCATTGTCATGGTGCCCCTTTTTTAAACATGGCCCTGAGTACAATATAAAAAAAACAAAAAAAAAAAAACACCATAAGCAATGTTTGTATTTAGTCAATTACATCTAGAATTGCAAATGGAGTCAATGGAGGATTACATCAAAAAATTATTCATGAATTTATTTATAATCTTAATATTTTCTTGAGACTGGTAATTCTTTAATAAATAACTCAAATACTATCCAATTATAGTCTCAAAACTTTATTTCTTTTATTCGTCCAACGTTTCGGCTAATCCGGCCATCTTCAGGGACATCTACTCAATACCACTTTGCAAACATATAATTTAAAACACTC
>NW_027112092.1:491774-493330 GCF_000696795.3 Halyomorpha halys | reverse complement strand
TTCTTTTATTCGTCCAACGTTTCGGCTAATCCGGCCATCTTCAGGGACATCTACTCAATACCACTTTGCAAACATATAATTTAAAACACTCTAAAACTTCATTCAGGCTATTCTGCTCGGGTCAAAACATTTATATCTAATTAGTTAATTATCCATTAAAAACACAGTCAAAAATTATTTCTCTGCAAACACTATTAATAAACATTTATCACAACCTATTAATAGTGTTTGCAGAGAAATAATTTTTGACTGTGTTTTTAATGGATAATTAATTAATTAGATATAAATGTTTTGACCTGGGCAGAATATCCTGAATGAAGTTTTAGAGTGTTTTAAATTATATGTTTGCAAAGTGGTATTGAGTAGATGTCCCTGAAGATGGCCGGATTGGCCGAAACGTTGGACGTATAAAAGAAATAAAGTTTTGAAACTATAATTGGATAGTATTTGAGTTATTTATTAAATTATTCATGAAGTTTCACTCCTAGTTACCGACAGCCAAAGGAGCAGTACTTAGCCTGCTACAGGACATCCTGTTATAAATTCTATTATTGACATAACTTCTGTTTTATTTTATTTTTCTCTTAGTTTTTTTTCAAATTAACTTGTTTTTTCCCCATTTGAGGGCAATTATTTGCTTTGTTAAGTCTACAAATGTCATTATTTTGTTATTAACTTTACTTTTCTCTCTTATTAAGTATTGTTATTTTTATCTATTTATTTCATCTTAATTTATTTTTTATTTATGACGTTGTACATAGTTAGAGGTGTCTTTTGCACGAGACTATATCCCCTCATAATCAATTGTTTAAAAAAAATATGTAACTTTTATATCAAACATGTAAGGCCCACCAATTTTTTTTTGGTTTTAAGTAAATAAATAAATAGAAGTTTTTAGAAAAAAAAAATAGCGCAAACACAAACCTTTTCCACTTAAAAAATAATCTTCCTTATCATCAAGTTGATTTGAGTAATAATAAATCATGTACATATATAAAGGCAAATTTACAAACTTTAGAAACACATGAGAATGATATATTTTCAAAAGAAAGAATTCTAAAATTTCTATGAAGTAGAAATGAAATCATAACTCTTTTATATATATTTTTTTAAACACTTATTTATTAAACCTTTGAATTCCATTTTTACATTTCAGGGATTTCAATGTTACAGTTATGCTCCATTTTCCAGATTATTACTAAACTATCTTCTTTATTTTTATAATAAATATTGATACGATTTAAATTTACTGTAAATACTTTTAAATTAACACTTCATATATCTATAAATCAAACTTTTTTTTAATTAACATTATTTAATTAAATTCACAATCATTATCAAACCTAATTATTATTATTTAGTCAATAATATCATATATTTGCTTACGTTTTTAATTTGGAGCCTTTGATGGACTTCTAATGTAACACTGATCCTCTTGATGGATTACACCTAATTCTTTGATATTGATTCTATTACTTAGAATTGTTCATAAATATTTCTCCTCCTTATATCATTTCTAATATATTATTTATCTTTATATATATTTTTAAATATTT
>NW_027112092.1:489613-490653 GCF_000696795.3 Halyomorpha halys | reverse complement strand
TATTTTTTAAAATGTATAGCCCTGATGAAATAGAAAGCTATTTTTCTTATGTTTTTCTATATCCAATATGTATAGGTTTTTTTAAAAGTCATATCAGTGATTCGTCTTTAAACTATGCTAGGCAGTAGTGTTGAAATTTTTGTAATTTTTAACTTGTTCTTATTAAGTTGAATAAGGTTTTTAAATATCTCACCAAAATATGCTCCGGAAATTTTGACTAATTACTTTTTAAATGACACACTTTTTGCCTGTGTATTCTACTCTCTCCTCCATATTTGATAACATACATCATCCTTAATATATATTTTTTTAATTTAATGAGAATAAGAATAAAAGTTTTATTATCTATTTAATGTGAAAGTAGGCCTCCTACAAGGAACCGATCAGCTTTGTGTAAAAAATAAATTAACCATTTTTAAAGTTATTTATATTAAAAACTTCATCTTCCTTGATTCCAACCACATAATCCCAAACCACCAGTTCGGATTCCACACATCCCACTCCACTATCCAGCAATGCCATCGTGTGGTTGATGTTGTCTCGTCTTCATTGGAGCGTGGAATATACTACTCAGGAGTCTTTCTTGATGTAGAACAGTCTTTCGATCGAGTCTGGGACCCAGGACTGTCATACAAGATCCGTAAAATCCTACCCCCTACATACTTCCTCATTATCCGTTCTCATCTCTCCAACAGATTGTTTCAAGCAAATCACAACAGCGCTTATTCATCCCTATTCCGTCAGTCTGCAGGCGAGCCACAAAGTAGTATCCTAGGTTCTATCCTATACACAGTTTTTACAGCTGACATCCCAACCCATCCTCATACTATTCTCACCACGTATGCCGATGACACATGTCTATTGTCTGTGAACAATGATCCTTACATTGTATCCCAAACCCTCCAATCCCACATCACCACTCTTGAAGAATGGTGCCCAAACTGGATGATTAAAATAAATTCCTATAAATCCCACCAAATCACATTTACCCTTCGTCGTAAACCCATGACCTCTTGCCCCACAGTATCCATTAATAATAC
>NW_027112092.1:472374-487948 GCF_000696795.3 Halyomorpha halys | reverse complement strand
CTCATCTTATATATATATATATATATAAGATGAGGTAAGTAAGTAGTGTCTAAAAAACTGAAAAAGAATTTGAATCAACAAAATGAGCCATATGAAAGAAAAATGAAATATATGATACAATGGGTAAGTAACTTAAATATGAATACACATTGTTATTCATATACAAGTATTTTACCCATTGTATAATTTATTACTTTTAATTATGATATTTTTCTGAATGATGGTTGTTATCTCATTTTGTTTTATAGCCCTGATGAATACCTAAAATTCAGGTCAAAACGTCGGCACGAATAAATAATTTTTTGTTTATTTGCTGACCGTACTCCCCAACCATCTTCTCCACAGAGTGTTTTAATACTATAAACTAATATAACGAATTGTCTTAATAATCCAATATTTTTCATATTACTCTTCATACTAGCACTTTCATTAAAACTAAATTTAATTTACATCCTTAAAACTTCCCAGATTACAAAAGGATTATGTGCCCTAATTATAGAAATATGATTTGTTATAATTTCAGAAATTTCCATTTTTTTTTATTTTTGGTTGATAAATAATTTGTATGATTTTGCAACTGGCCTTTGTCCCATTTCCTTGGGATTTTTCCTCAAAACAACAAACCTTTCAACCTCGCCCGAAAATCTAGCCATGATAATCGATGTGATATCAATAATTCTTTTAACTTACTCAAACAATTAAAATCATTTGATATTCCCTCACAACTTGAAACCTTGAAATCTTCTCAACTAAATTATATTATATCTCATCTTTTATTGTTATCAATCTACTACCATCTACTTCCATGGTCATTATTCGACTATTTTATTTTCAATTCATTGTTTTTGTATATTTCCAAATTTTTTAGTTTATTATTTCTTTTAATTTTTATGTTTCTCTCTGAATGATGGTTGTTATCTCTTTTTTGTATTTTAGCCCTGATGAAGAGCTGAAATTAAAGTCAAAACGTCGGCAGGAATAAATAATTTTTTGTTTGTGTTTATTTGCTAACTGAACCTCTTCACATATTAATCTTCAGCCATGATCAACACCTCATTATTCAAACAATCATTATCTCATTGGTAAAAATGGCATTATTATGCCTTTGGATCAAGGATGTTTCTTGGAAGAAATGAAGTATCTTCTCTATAAATGTTTAGCCAAAACAGCGCATGTAATAATAATGGTCTTCCATTGCATAAAACAGCAGTTCCTAAAGTGGGTGTCATGGCATCCTAGGGTGCTCAAAGCCCATATCATAGGTGTGGCACATGAATGCCACTTACTCATAATAATACAAAAAAAAGTTAAAATAGCAAATATGCACTCCATTCCAGCATTTACTTGGCACTGTTTTTTCCTACATACTCAACCACATTAAGAATAATCGTGGCAACATTTTAATATTTTTAAAGGTTGACATGGGTGCTGCGAAATTTGTTTAGCCTAAAAATGGTGCTATGAACCTTTTTTTGGCTCAAATAATTTGTAGCGAAATAAGTTTGGAGCAGCATATATAATTAAAAATTTTAATATTCACGATAACCTCCTTTAAGGCAGAGTTTTTTTTACCGATATTAAATATTTGAATACTGATTGTTTTGACTAATTATAAAAGAAAACTAGCAAATCATTGAATCATATATTATCCTGATTCTTAAAGCGAATTGAAAAAGTTCAATAAGCAAACTGTTATTTAAAAGTTAAAGTTACAAATAACAACTAATATCATAAATAATTTTTGAAAGATCAGAGAGTAGACATTAACTGAGTTGGCTTTGTATAAGATTTGATATAAATATTTTTGATTTGTAGGACAAGATGATAATTTAAGTTTTATAAGACATTTTTTTAAATTATATATATTCATATATCAGAGTTACTCTTATATTATGTGTATATTTATTACTTTTTATATTGGTTATTTTTATATTAACATTTTTTCTTAATATTTATATCTTAATCACATATATTAATTATATCACTATGTTGGGTTTTTATGTATATATATATTTGTGCTATATTTAAAATGTGTAATATTTTTTATACTGTTGACTATAATCCTGTTTTATGTTAGATAAAGAAAAAAAAGTTATGTTCAGGAAAGAGAGAAAATTATAAAATTACGGATAATGAAAAATATAAACGCGTCTAAAAAATCATAAAAAAATTAAAATATTTAAGGTAGAAAGAACAATTAACAATTTTAAAAAAATCATGTATAGTTTCAGAATATACTTCAAAAAATCATATACTATTTATATTATTTTATGCTTATTATGGGCAGCACATTTTTAATAAAGTATTTTTCTCTCTAGTAATTTCAATAAATTTTATTGATTCACATAAACATTTCTATTCTGAACTGAATATAATAGATCTCTTACCACTTACTCCCCAATATTTTTCATGTACAGTCCTGGAACTTGTTTCTATGACTCTGTTATCTCACAAGGTCTTACCTCTTCTCACTTCAAGATATGACCAGGGATTTCTTACGAATTTCATTCTTCAGTTAAAATTTTAGTTTACCAGTATTTTTATAAATATAATATATATTATTTATAATATCATAAATAGTAATAGTTTAACAGTATTTGGGGGAAAAAATTGGTATAGCTTCATTTCTATAGATTTTAAAGAAATATATACGTGTTAAAACCAGTATTTGTAAAATTAAAACATAAGAAAAAAATTATTAACACAAATCAGAGTTGGATACAATATTTATTTATGAATGGCCAATAAATTAATGAATGATCAAATAATTTGGTGTATAATTTAAATTTAAATTTAAAATTATCCACCAAATCAAAATAAGAAGATTTAGATATTTATGATCTTAAATAAAAAAATAGGTCACTAAACTTAAGCTTATTAATAATAAATATGACTCTCTAATAATTGACTTTTTAATATGTTTTAACTTATTATTAATGACCTGGGCAGAATAGCCTGCAAAACAAATTTTAAATTTTAATGTGAGGAAGAATTTATAATTGAAGGTATGTTATATTGTTAGTGATAATGTTGTTGTTATAAATGTTACAAATGAATATATGATATATAATATAAGCTGTTAAATATTTAGATTGTCCTTGAGGATGGCCGAAATGGCCGAAACGTTGGACTGTTGAAATAAAAAGTGTTGAGACTAATAAGGATACAATTTTTGATTTATTTAATAAATCATCATCTCAAGAAATTGAAATAATATATTTTTAAAAAAATGTATTCACTTTAATAAATATTTTAGTTACTAATACTGTTTGGTTCAAATGATTATGATTTTGGTTGTTTAAATGGTTAAAAAAATCATATCTGATTGGATATTTTTAAACCAATCTTATAAAAATTACCAAAATAATTATAAATTGATCCATTTTTAACATAATTAAAACTCCATTATAATAATTAGGGATAGAGGCAATTGTAAAACAGTTTTAACAATTGTTTTACCTTAATTTCATCATGTACAAGGTGAAATACAGAAATGCTCAATAATACTTTATTAATATACATACTGTCATTTTTAATTACATTACCTTAGTATGGTCAATCAATAATAATTTAAAAAAGTGTTTTAACATTATGTTTAGTAAAAAGTCCTCTGTATTATGTACAATTAAAATGAGTAACAGAAAACCATACCATATATGGCTGAGTCCGTAGATTATTAACTTAAAACAATTAAATTTTATAAAATATTTCAAAGTTCCTTTACACTATACTGATTTATTTTTTTTTACTAAAATTGCCTTTTTTCTTAAAAGTACGTGTATCTATAAATTTTTCTTTGAAGAAAACTTCAGAAAAATGAGGTCTACAAAAATTACTCCAAGCAATTTCATTACAAACCTGTTGTTCGGATTGGTTCATATCAGATACAGTCATTAAAACAATTTTGACTTGGATTTCTATAGGTAAAATTATAAAAAAGCTAGTTCCAGTCCTCTGTGCTTGGGCTAGAATTCTAACATGTTTTCTTATTTCTGCTAATTTTTTCGAAAAATGGAACCTGCTTCTATCATAATGCTTAATAAACATCCTCTCTTCTATAAATGAGAAAACTGAATTATACCAATGGGAAACATACCTAGGAGTGCCAATATACCTACTATTCCCCAAATATTCATATGTTCCTGTTGGTAAGTCCCACAATTTCAAAACACCAGAGTGACCACACGACCGATCAACTGTTAAGAACTTATAACCACTCGCAGGAACTATTGTATCAATAATGTTGGTATGTTCTATAACTCTACATTTGTAAAGATTACCATAATAACTCAATTTATAAACCAAAATGTTCCGGGATCCTAATATAATTTGATTAGTAGGTGTTGCAGCTAATGCAAAAACAGGGTCTGATTTCCTCTTACACACGAACATTGTATATGTCCTACTTACATTATATACAAAAATGTTTCTTCCGAAAGTTGAGGCTACCACTAGATAACCGGCTGGGGTAACATCTAGAAGTATACCGTTCGCATATGAACAACTATGAAATCCAGCGTGCAAACATATTCCTGTTCTTACATCCCATACTTCAAGAGTCTGGGATTGTCTAGGGCGATATTTTGAAAATACTAGTAACTCTCCAGGTAACATTGTAAAAAAATCTGGTTTCCACAAGGAAATAAAAAATCTTTTTAATACTGAACCATAATATACATCCCATATTACACTAAAACCTAATTCATTTATAGCTAGACATTCAAATGCACTTAAAGGGTAAAGGTATACAATCGCCAAATCATCATCCTTGAAGCTCTTAAATACTGCCAATTCTGAAATACTCCATAAATCTATACGACCCTCTGAATGTCCTATTAGGATTAGATCATTGTCTAATGTGCTGGACATAACAGTCACACCTACTGTAGGTTCATCATCTACTATTGTCATGTTCATCTCTAAATGCATTTTGGGGAAACATGGAGGGCACAATTAACACTTTCCCACAGAAATGTTCATCCTCACAGAAACATGCATAATCTCCTCCTCAAGCATTAAGATTATGGTACATATAAATATTGACTTATATTAAAATGTAAACAAAAATCAAAACTTTCTTTCATTCCTTACGATTGACCCAATAAATAAAGAATTGTTCTCTTATATTGACAGATATTAGAAAAAGAATACAATTTTAAAATTATAATTATTTAAAAATGTTATTTCTATGTAACGATCGCTAATAACTTCCGATAACATACATTGGTAGCGGTCCAGTAAGAAAAGTATACTAAGGCATAATATTGGAAATATTTTTCTTCTTTTTAACATTATTTCTTTAAAATACCTACTCGATAAATATTATTGAATTATATAAGACCACCTATCAATATTAATGATGAAATATACTGCTCAGGTGGTCAACATATTGACGAAATTCCATACTGATTCGCCCTTTAAAATATTATAATACCCACTTTATCTCCAACGGGGTTTTCTACTTTCTTGTTAAAGAAAATAGCAATTTTCTTCAACAAGAAATCAGAAAAACAAGTAAAGTGATTTGTAAAAAGATGTAAAGAAATTCGTAAAAACTGATTACTCGAAAACTATAAAATATATATTAATTTATTTAAATATTGTATATTAAAGAAAAAAAGCCATATAATATAATATTACGAACTAAAAATAAGCTTTTGTGGGTTGGTGGTAAAACTTGAGGTTAAGACTCATTCCCTAAGAATCTCCCGAATGTTGGCCATGAATCGGTGCTAGGCCGTTTTCCAGTTCATCCAGTGGCATGAGAAGTATTGTATTAAATTAATTCTTGTTATAACTAAAGAATTGAGGCATGGAAATGGAAAAGGTTGTAAGTGCCAGAAATACGAAATAAAACATTTTGACGGGATAAAAGACCCTTTCTTGAATGGTTTAGTTTCTATAATAATAAAATTTAAAAAATAATCATACAAACTTACGACTTTGAGATCAGATTAATTCAGAGTTTTTCAATTTCAGCCGCTTTTTAAATATTGCTAGATTAAACTATCTTAAAGTCTCCTCTTCCCGTTTTAAGCTAATATTTCAAAAGTTATATAGGTCCGTTGGCCTTTTTTGTGTTATAATAACTAACCTACTCGCTATAATTGTCTGTTTGAAAAGTCAGATAAGTAAGGCTACCATGGAGGACGGGAGTGGAGTTTCATAAGTATGCTAGTATACATCTGTCATTTCTATTATGAATGTGTATGTATGTATTGTATAAATTTAATAATAAAGGAGGTTACGAAAACGAACAGAATTTTTTTTTTCGTAACCTCTTTTATTATTAAATTTATACAATGCATACATACAAATGTATAATACAAATAACAAATGTATAAAGGCTGTAGTATGCTAGTATACATTTGTCATTTGTATGTATGTATTGTATAAATTTAATAATAAAGGAGGTTACGAAAAAAAAATGTTTAATATTTTTTTTTTTGTCAAATGAAGAATACTAATTTAGTATTAGTGTTATTATTCTACTGCTATCAAAATTTGCCACACCTAAATAAGCTCAAATTCTGTCTAGAATACAACAATTTAACTAAAGATAGAAAAAAAAAAACTGTACTATGGATATGAGATTGGAAAAGATTCTGTTGGATATTTCTGATTTCCCAGTCTGTTTTAGCCAGTTGTGTGGAAACTGGTTTTCTTCAAGAATCATCAAATTCTTTTTTTTTATTTTATTTTATTTTTAACTTATTCATTCATTCAAGTATTTCTTTTAACCAACTTTTTATTTTTTTTTTTCTTCAAATCTATATATTAGTTTTGTTTTTGTAAAATGTATTTATTTATTTGTTTTTCCGTAAACTGATCTACTTCTATGACTATTGATTCTTTGGTTTGATCTCACATGGCTGTCTAATGATGAATTTAATGTCAATTGAGTTGAGTGAATTTGTCAATTGAGTTAAATGAAATAAAATTGTGAAATGGAATGAAATAGTGAAATGGAAAAAACAAAAAAATGAAAATATTTGTATTTAGTGTATAGACTGGTACTGAATGTAAAAGGAAACAGTAGGGGGGAAAAAATGTTTTCTTTCCTTTTTGTTATATCATGTAAATATATATAATGTAAAATATAATGTAAAGTCCGACCATGGATTAATTGGTATGCTGTGTAATGTAGCAGCCCAATGTATTTGACCAGCATAGCTAAATAAAGCACTTCTCTTCTCACGATGATAGTGTCAAATTCTAATGATTCACGTTTAGTATTTGTTTTTACCAATTTATCTGTGGGGAATAAAAACTGTTACAGGATTTAATAAACAAATGAATAAGCAAAAAAAAATATTTTCAAGTACAGGAAGAAAATCTCATCCAATTTTGACCTAGACCATATAAGGGATGCAGTAAATGTCATTAAAAAGTGCATATTAAAAACCCACTGATGATTGTTTTATTCAAGAAAAAACTAAAACTGTCGCTCATTTTTCATTAGAGTTCCATGTCCTTAATTTATATTGAAAAGAATTTTATGAGTAAGTTAAGAGTAGAAACGGAAAAATGTATCGATCCTAACGGGAAAGCCGAGACCTATCGATCTTTCCCAATTTCATTACGACTTCGTAATCTTTTGTTAAACTGTAGTATTCTTGACAAGAACAAATTTATAGTTTTTAATCCCCCCTCGGGAAATCCTGAAATTTGCCAACAAAAAAAATAAAAACGTTTTATAATTTAAAAAATGAAGAAGATGGTCAGGGTTGTGGTAAAAAAAAAGACAATAGTTTTCAACTATATATTGTCCGACGTTTCGCACCATTTTACAGGGCTTTATCAGGGCTAAAAAGATACTAAAAACAACTAAGAACATTACAACCATAAAGGTAAATTAAGGTAGAATAAATATCATGTAAAAATTAAGTGAAAAGAAAATTATATATAAATATAAGGAAAAAAGACAAAATAGGTCTTCTTCATTTTCCGTCTGTTTAAATTTTTTGTTCTCACATCTACTTTTCTTTTCTTTCGTTTTATATGCGTCTCCTGTACTTTTTTAACCGTATAGTTTACGTAGTTTTTTATTGTTACGTAATTTTTATTCTTATTAATTGTTACGTATTTTTTTATTCTTATCATTCTTTATTCAAGTTTATTGTATATTAATACTATTATATGTCTTCCTTCCTTTTATTTACATACAATTTTCTTTTCACTTATTTTTTACGTGATCTTTATTCTACCTTAATTTACCTTTTTCTATCTTATTGTGGTAACGATCTTAGTTGTCTTTGTATCTTTTTAGCCCTGATGAAGCCCTGAAAAGTGGGGCGAAAAGTCGAACAATATATAGTTGGAAAATATTGTGTTCCTTTTTGATCGCAACCCTGACCATCTTCTTCATATTCTAAAAACTCTTTGTTCTTAATTTTCAACTTCCATTTGGGGCCGTATGTAGGGGTGGAGAGGTGTGGCGCACCGCATCAGAATTTTTCTTTCCCGGCTCTTGGAAATAATTATGCTCTTGTATCATCGATCAATTTTTTTTTTTATAATACCTGCTTAATATTTTATCTCAAAATAAAAAAAATCTCTAGGAATAATGCTACTATCAAGACTCCTTCCGTTGTTACATTTAAGAAAATGAGTTGAACAAATATATAACATTTAATGGTAAAACTGCCTTTGCTATGTATTACACTAAGTTACACCATATTATTTATCAGAGTCTTAAAACCCTTCAGTGATAAGATGGCTTATTATTGAGATATTGAACCTTTCTAAGCCTCAAGGCATCTTATTACAATGATTCCTCAAACAGTATTTAAACAATTATCCAACGAAAGTCTTATTCAAACAGATCGTATTCCATACTTTTATGGTATTAATGACTATAAAATGTTTTTTGTTTTTTTTTTATTTAAAAAAATAGCTCTTTTTGTTGGTAAATTAGTAGTACAAGAGCAGAAGAGGAGAAAGGGACAGTTATTTCACCCCAATTTTTTATTACTTTAATAAAAATTATGTATAACTAATAGTCAAAATTAATGAGCCTATTGAGAACGCTGTATCAAACAGTTAAGAGAAAAAATTAAATTTTTCACCCGAAGCTATATATCTTTAAAACTACTAACAACACTAGAAAACCTTAGAGACCATCATTTAAATTTACTTACAAAAATATGAGCCCTAATAGAGCTATTTATTTTGAGAAATCTAAATCTCAAAAAGTTGTAGTTATTTCACCCCAATTTTTGATCACTTAATTGGAAACTAGGCATAATTACTAGTCAAAATTGATGAGTCTGCCAAGTATAGGTAGAGGGAATAAAAATGGCGGATGTTTCTAAACATTAAAAATAATTAATTCTTTATTCGGAGCTCTATATCTTTTCAACTACCAAAAAAAAATAGGAAATCTAAGAGAGCATCATTTAAATTAGAGTAACTTTGCTAAAATGTAAGCCCTAATAGAGCTATTCACGTTCAATAGTTCCCGAGATATAGCTTTTTAAAAAGCAACATTTCATAAAAAATATACTGAAAAATCAGATTTTTTTTTAATTCAGTAAGTGAATTTATTTTGAGAAATCTAAATCTCAAAAACCATTCGATGTACAGATGTCTATTAATACTCAAATCAAAGCTAGTTTAATGTACTACAAAGTTTATCTTCGTAAAAACAGCAGTTTTTATGATATTTACTAAAATAAATTTAGCATTAAAAGATATGTCATAAACTATTTTATAGTAAGTTAAATTAACATTATTTTGAGTGCTGGCAGGCAAATGTACGGTCCATAGTTCATCAGAAATATTTTTTCAAAAATCAAAAATGTTATTGGAACAACTAGAAATTAACATTCTGTGAATTTATTTTTTCAAATATCATAAAAACTATTTCTCCTACAAAGATATGGTATAAACTAATTAATAGTAAATTTAGCTGGCTTTAATTTGAGTTCTAAAAGACTTTTCAGAACATTTTTTTATGAAATGTTGCATTTTAAGAAGCTATATCTCGGGAACTATTGGTCGTGAATAGCTCTATTAGGGTTTATATTTTAGCAAAGTTACTCTACTTTAAATGATGCTCTCTTAGATTTTCTATTGTTGTTGGTGGTTGAAAAGATATAGAGCTCCGAATAAACAAATAATTATTTTTAATGTTTAGAAACATCCGCCATTTTTTATTCAATTTTAACTAGTAATTATACCTAGTTTCCAATTAATTAATCATAAATTGGGTTGAAATAACCACCTTTTTTTCTTCTACCTTAACTATAGACTAATGGATTTTTTATGCAGATAGTCACTATTCACTTCTAAAAAATAGAGGTATAGAAGTTGTTGAAAAATGTTTATTTTTATTAAATTTAACATGAAAACTCTTAGTACAAGAGTCGGGAAGAAAATAAGGCAGTTATATCATCCCAATGTTTGATTACTTTAAAGAAAACTATAAATAACTATGTGTACAACATTTTGCCTTTTTTCTCCTCTAGGACTCTTGTAGTATCTCCATTTCTTAAGAATTTTATAATATTTGTGTTAGCACTGTTGTGAAATCCTGCAATGCATAATTGATAGTGCCTACAGTAGGCCAGGAGGCAGTCAAAGCTCCAGCTGTCTTTAAAAAAAACATTAACACTAAAAAGCCTAAGAGAAAAAAGATTTTTACTAGCCTAATACAGCTAATAACGTTCAATAGTTTCGGAAAAACATTTTTTAAAAAAATATTACATGAACATTTATGAGAAATGAAAAACCATATCTGAGGAGCCATCTGACGTACAGATGCCTGTTAGCAGTCACATTAAAAATAGTTTAATGTACGATAGAGTAGATTATGATGTTAATGATATTTGCCAAAAGTTCATAAAGTAATCGATCAAATAGAAAATAAATTATTCTCAAAAAATTTCATATTCATATGTAAATACAAAAAAAACTACTACTCCTTCGATAATAAACGTTATACATTACTTTATAGTACATTAAACTAGCTTTAATATTATTGCTAATAGACTTCTGGACATCTCTTGATTCCTGAGATACAGCCTTTTATAAATCAAACATTGTTTCCAAAAACAATAAATCAATATTTTGTGAATTTTTGTTTACAATATAATGAAAACTACTATTCCTAATGATGATAAACGTTACGTTGTTTTACAGTGCATTATACTAGCTTTAATATGAGCACTAAAAGACATCTGTACGTCTAATGGTTTCGAAGATATATTTTTCATAATTCAAACGTTTTATCCGAGCTACTAGAAATCAAAATCTTGTGAATTTATTTTGGCAAATATCATGATTAGTACTATTCCTATGAAGATAACCATATAAACTATTTTTAAATTGAGTACGTCGAATGATTCCTGAGAAAAATTTCCCAAAATAAATTCTTTAACTACAGAATTTTTTTATTATATCTTTAAGGAATGTTGGTTTTTAAAAAAACTATGTTTCGGGAGCTATTGAACGTATATAGCTCTATCAGGGCCCATATTTTAGCAAATATACTCTATCTCAGATGATCTATTAGCTTTTCTAGTGTTTTTGATAGTTTGAATGATATGGAACTCCGAAGAAAAATAAGTTTTTTTTTAAGTTTTGAAAAAATCGCCATTTTTTCCCCTACCTACTGCTCAATAGTACATTCAGCTATTTTTAAATTGAGTACTAATATATATACGTCGAATGATTCCTGAGAAAAATTTCCCAAAATAAATTCTTTAACTACAGAATTTTTTTATTATGTCTTTAAGGAATGTTGGTTTTTAAAAAAACTATGTTTCGGGAGCTTTTGAACGTAAATAGCTCTATTAGGGCTCATATTTTAGCAAATTTGCTCTATCTCAGATGATCTATTAGCTTTTCTAGTGTTTTTGATAGTTTGAATGATATGGAACTCTGAAGAAAAATAAGTTTTTTTTAACGTTTCGAAAAAATCGCCATTGTTTTCCCTACCTATACTTGGCATACTCATCAATTTAGACTAGTAATTATACATATTTTTCATTAAAATAATCCAAAATTGGGATAAAACAGCTAATTTTTTTTCCACCTATTCTAGTACTATTCAGACATAGCCACTCGATTGGAGTCGGGCGAAGAAACATGGAGATAAGAGCATCTTTAAGACCATCCCGCGTTAAATTGACTCTTTATAGGCCACTAGTACACATGTACTTAAGCGAAATAAATGAATTTCAATTTATCAAATAGTTAAATAGGATCTCATAGATAACAGAAAGACTGGAAAAATATATTTAGGCCTCTCTCATCACCGAGATGGCAGGTATAGAAAAGTCGATACTCCACCTGTGATCGTCCTTTTTTCTCCTGAAATTAGGATAGTCTACCTTGATAGAGTTACAGCATTAAAAATTGTTATTATTATATCATTTTAGTTATTTCATTGTATTAAAAAATATTTAGGAATATTATTCTTTTTTTTTTTTTTTTTTCTAATCACATTTGTCGGCATGATAATATTTCAATAATATGTAAGAAATTGATGTCTATAAGAGAAAAATACACTAGTCAAATATAGGTAATTTATGTATAAAAAAATACTAGTTAAATATAGGTAATTTATTATTTTTCAATAATTTTCTTGTTTGTTATTGTTAAAAAGTTCTCAAAAATATTATCCAATATGCTTTGGCCGAATGGAGGCCGAACGTTGGAGGGTTAAAAAATCTGTTGCGAGTAAAATAGATCATTTGTAGTAGTCTGGACCTGCTTTTTCCACTGGGCTTGAATATTATTGGACGCCAGTTAGTACAAGAGCCAGAAGGAAAAAAAAGGCAGTTATCTCACCCCAATTTTTTATTACTTTAATGAAAACTAGGTATAATTACTAGTCAAAATTGATGAGTCTGCCAAGTATAGGTAAGAGGAATAAAAAATAGCGGCTCTCTCAAAACCTTAAAAAGACATTAATTTTTCATTCGGAGCTCTATATCTTCAAAACTAACAACACTAGAAAATTTTGAGAGAACATTATATAAAGAAAAGTAAATTTGCTGAAATATTAGCAAGAGCTATTTACGTCCAATATTTCTCTAGATATGGCTTTTTAAAAAGTAAAATTTCTTAAAAATCTACTAAAAGGTTAGTAGTTAGTTAATTTATTTTGATAAATCTATATCTCAGGAACTATGTGACGTACAGATGTTTGCCAGCGCTCAAATTAAAGCTAGTTAAATTTACTACAAAATAGTTAATCATGTTTATCTTGTAATAGTAGTAGTTTTTATGATATTTGACAAAATAAACTCACAAAAAGTAAATTTCAGCTGTTCGTATAAAATGTTGGATTTTTGAAAAAATATATCACTAGATCATAAGAAGCACGCACACATGTCTGCCAAAACTCAAAATAAAGGAAATTTAACTTGCTATAAAGTTGTTTATGACACTTATCTTCGTAGGGGTAGTAGTTTTTATGATATTCATATATGAATATAAATTTGGGCAAATGAAAATTTGTCTGAACAACTATAAATCAATTTATTTTAGAAAATTTCATGTAAACTATTACTCCTACAAAGATAAACATCATAAACTACTTTATAGCTCATTAAACTAGCTTTAATTTGAGTGTTAATAGACATCTTTACGTCAAATGGTTTTTGAGATATAAATTTAAAAAAAAAAATCACTAACTACTGATTTTGCAACAAGTTTCCGAAACGTTGCCTTTTTAAAATGCTATATCTCGAAAAATATTTAACGTAAATAACTCTGTTAGGGCTCATATTTTAACAAATTTACTATCCTTTAAATGACGTTCTCTTAGGTTTTCTTGTGTTGTTCTTACTTTTTATGATATAGAGCTCCGAATGAAAAATTAGTGTTATTTATCGCTTTGAAACAGCCGCTATTTTTTATTCCCCCTACCTATACTTGGCAGACTCATCAATTTTGACTAGTAATTATACATAGTTTTCATTAAAGTAATAAAAAATTGGGGTGAGATAAGGGCCTTTTATCTCCTCTTGGGCTCTTGTACTAACAGTCCCCAGCCGGCTGGACTTGCTACTGGACTCGCGACGTTGTGTGAAATAGATAATTCACTGCCTTAATTACTATCAATTTTTTTATTTCTCAAACATATTTATATGAAACACCTTTTTATTGATCATTAATTTTCTATTTTATTACCATACAATCAGTTTTACCATTCCTTCCAGTGGCAAATGCATTGAAAACATTTCTCCAGCTGACTGTTTGTTGGATTTTGACTTATGATACTTGTATATTACTAAACTAGAATTATTTTTTTGGTAATCATATCTGTCTATCGACTTGGTTATTAAAGAGTAGAAGGTAAGTCAGTTTGTGCGTGATATCGCCCAATACACTCATTAAAGGCTAAAAGACAAGAGTTTTATTCAGTGAAATAAAAAGATTCATCTTTCGTGTAACCTCCTCAGCAAGGCGTGGCTATACACATCCTGTGAACATTAGTACATTATTATATTGGTACAATTCAAACGCTAAAACATACGCAAATATACATATATATTTACTTACACTCTTTTTTTCATTCCTGCATAACTACAGCAGTGCATAGAACCAATGTACACGCAGCAGTTTAATGGTTTGAAGCAGCATGTATTATTACAACACTTGATCAAGCTTGGGTCTAAAGCGCCTACAATTGTGGAGTTGGAATCTGCGTAGTGGAAAAGAGATATAGGTGGTTTAGAGTTGTACAAGAGTAGAACAAACACTAAGTATTGATAAAATTATAGTAACGAATATCTGCATAACGGACACCAACAAGGATAGTACCAGAGCCCAAGAGGAGAAAAAAGGCAGTTATCTCACCCCAATGTCTGATTACTTTAATGAAAACTATGTATAATTAATAGTCAAAATTGATGAGTCTGCCAAGTATAGGTTGGGTGAATAAAAAATTGCAGCTATTTGAAAGCGATAAAACAATTTAATTTTTCATTCGGAGCTCTATATCTTAAAAAGTAGGAACAACACAAGAAAACCTAAGAGAACGTCATTCAAAGATGAGCAAATTTGCTAAAATATGAGCCCTTAAAGAGTTGTTTACGTTAAATAGTTCTCGGGATATTGCTTTTTAAAAAGCAACATTTCATAAAAATAGGACGTACTGATAAATCAGTGCCTAGTGAATTTATTTTGAAAAACTTACATCCCAAAAACCATTTGACGTACAAATGTCTATTAACACTCAAATTAAAGCAAGTTTAATGAGCTATAAAGCAGTTTATGATGTTTATCTTTGTAGGAGTAATAGTTTTCATGAAATTTGCTAATATAAATTGATTTATAGTTGTTCGAACAAATTTTTATTTGCCAAATATATATTCATATGTGAATATCATAAAAACTACTACCCCTACGGAGATAAGTGTAATAAACTACTTTATAGTGAGTTAAATTTCCTTTATTTTGAGTGTTGGCAGACATGTTTGCGTCTTATGGATCTTAAAATACATTTTTTTCAAAAATACAACATTTTATACAAACAGCTAGAAATTAACATTTTGTGAGTTTATTTTGTCAAATATCATAAAAACTACTAGTCCTACAAAGATAAACATTATTAACTATT
>NW_027112092.1:471539-472324 GCF_000696795.3 Halyomorpha halys | reverse complement strand
TTATACAAACAGCTAGAAATTAACATTTTGTGAGTTTATTTTGTCAAATATCATAAAAACTACTAGTCCTACAAAGATAAACATTATTAACTATTTTAAAGTAAACTTAACTAGCTTTAATTTGAGCTCTGGCAAGCATCTATATGTCAAATGGTTTCTGAAATGAAGTTTTTCATAAATCAAACTTAATTGTCGAACAACTATAAATCAATTTATTTTAGCTAATATCATGAAAACTACTATTCCTACGAAGGTAAAGTTCATAAACTTCTGTATAGTCCATTAAACTAGCTTTAATTTGAGTGCTAATAGACATCTGTACGTCACATAGTTCTTGAGATATAGAGTTTTCAAAATATTACTATTATAGCTCCATATGAAAAATTAGTGTTTTTTAAGGTTTTGAAACAGCCACCATTTTTTATTCCCCCTACCTATACTTGGCAGACTCATCAATTTTGATTATTAATTATACATAGTTCTCATTAAGGTAATCAAAAATTGGGGTGAGATAACTGCCTTTTTTTCTTCCCGGCTCTTGTACTAGGTAGGATATTTGGTCTGTGTCCGTTAAAAAGTAATAAATATTAAAAAAATAACATAATTACCTATATAAGCTATAATACCTCCTAAGCACGAAACAATCAAGTTGATATTATACTTCAACAAAAAAAAAGTCTTGTGACATTATGTCACAATCATCCATTGTTTGTTTGTTTGTTTGGTTGTTTAGTGGCGCCAAACTTCATTGGTCATCAACGCCATTTATATTTTATTTAATTTTG
>NW_027112092.1:466001-467489 GCF_000696795.3 Halyomorpha halys | reverse complement strand
ACCGCTTGAAGGTGAGTGTTTATTTGTATGGATTCGGAATATACAGACTCGTGTATGGCAATAAGGACACCGTGATGACCATGATTTGGGTTAGGACCATCTTTTCTATAAATATTAAAATTTTTAAGTGTTGTTTTTTCATGGTTTAAAATATTGGTTTCTTGAATCATCCATTGTTATTGCGTTTTAATCCTTTCTTTTATTTCAGGAATTCTTTCGAAATATCTCTGTTACGATGCATTGATTTTTATTTTAAATGTTATGAAGGTTTTTACAAGGTATAAAAACTTAAACGACGATATGTATTTAATTTTCAATGTAATAAATAAGTTTTAAGATCAAATAAATGAAATAAGTAGAAAGAGTTTCTACTAAAATAAGGGAGAATTCACAATTAAACAAAACAACAAAGCTTCCTTTTGTTTAAGCTATGTTCTGTTGTGAGGAGAAACACTCTGTTCGACCACTTCCCAGTGAAATCAATTACAAGTTCTTATTGTAAAGAGAGGACAAGCGGTCCTTAGTCTAGGACACTAAGGAGAGTCTACTGCATAAGGATAAACGAATCCCCCGTAATCTTAGCCGATCTGAGGAAGTGGCTTGTTTCTGCCTAGTACAAGGACATGTCCTCTATGTCACCGGTATGTCCTCTATACAACATAGGAGACATGGATGGAGACCATCTTTTGACGTTTATTGGTCTGGAAGATGTGCAGGACCAACTAAGAGCAAAAGTAAAATTGCATTGGACTGCGAGAAGAATAATGGCGTAAAACAAAATTTAAAACGAAATATAATTTGTAAATTATTTAAATTTACAGTTATTTGATAAAAGAATTAATTTACAGTTAATGACCACACGCATACGTACATAAAATGTATAACATACCTCTTGTTTAATATAAATTTTCATTAATACTCGATTTTTTTCTTATTCATGAAATTTTATGACCTACGCCTGTGTGTTTCCACCAGTAGACTTACCGGCCTCATTTAACATGAGATGGGAAAGAGGAGGGCGAAGTCTTTCAGTATGAGTGATCATTTTCGGGCTATCACCGATCGAAGTGCTCACTAAACTCGATCTTGTTAAACTTCCATTATCTATTAAGACCTAAATATATTTTCCAAAAAGTATCTGAAAAAGTGTAAATCAGTATCTGGTACATTTATAACCTCTAACATGAGTGCCAGTCGAAAAAAAGAAAGAATTATTCTACTCCTTGAAGGCTGTATCTGAGAAAATTATTATTTAATTTAAAAGTATTAGGACTGGCTCGGTGAAACTTTGTGGAATTCTTGCTGAATTAAAATATTTTTTTTTTTATTTTATTTATTTGTTGATATTTACAACTGTATAAAAAAAATACAACCAGTAAATTTGATCATAATGACATAAGATATGATACAGGATGTAGAGAAACTACCCAGTAGTAGAACTCTAAAACAGTTTACAATATAAGGTCACGAGGCCATCTTCTTTTCAGG
>NW_027112092.1:461733-464556 GCF_000696795.3 Halyomorpha halys | reverse complement strand
GCTTCAACATGTTCAAGATGGGTTGGATTAAGGATATCAGGATGGGGGTTAAAAGTTTTGAAGAGGAATTAAAATAAAAGTTTAATTCACTAATAATTTGCAGAAGTAGAAAGTATGGTGAATTTTTGAAAAATTCATAAGGCACAGAATCAAGTCCTGGCACAGGGTTGTTATTTGCTTTTGACAATGTACATTTTACTTCATTAAAACTGTTTTCTGTAACGGTTATATCAACCATGTATGGCCAACCAAGACATTTTGGTATTAAATAAATAAAAAAAATATTTCTTAGTACCAATTTTTCGCCCATAATTGCTGACTCTCATCAGGACTAAAAACAAAAATAAGACCACAAAAGCGGATCAACGCCAAGGGAATTGCCGGTACTCCACAAGGTTCAGTCCTTTCTCCCATTTTGTTCAACTTCTACCTTCACATCATCCAGTCCACACACACCTCCATAGCTATGTTCGCTGACGATACATTTGTGTTCTCTCAACATGATGACGTAATAATCGCTAGAAACACTTTGCAAAGTCACCTTAATGATCTAGAGCAATATTTCACTAAATGGATGATTAGCATGAACATTGAAAAATGTAATTCAAAACTTTTTACTCTTCGACGCCCACTAGACCCACCAGGACTAATTCTCAAAGGTAAATATGTGAAATGGAATCCTGCCAGTGAAACAGAAAGATACCTGGAAATTCACCTAAATCGCCACCTTACCTGGAACCACCATATCAACATTAAACTAACTCAAACCTACGCAAGGTTAGCAATGCTATATCCTATCCTAAACAGAAATTCCAAACTAAAACCAGAAACAACAGTTCTTATATTTAGAACAATTCTCAGGCTACTGCTGATGTACAGCTGTGAAGTCTGGGGAGCGGCATCCTTTACGAAAAGAAAAAAATTACAATCTTTTCAAAATACAGTCCTGAGAATCGCATTATAGGGCAATTCTTTGTTCTGTTAAGTCTACAAATATCGTTATTTTTTGTTATTAATTTTACTTTTCTCTTTTATTAAGAAGCATCATTCGTATCTATTTGTTTTTTTTTCTTTTAATTATAACATTGTATATAGTTAGTCTTTTGTACGAGACTATACCCCCCTCCCATAATCAACTGTTAAAAAATAATACATATAATGTAACGATTATATTAACCATGTAAGGCCCATCTGGCATTAGATAAATAAATAATAATAAAACGCCAAGGAATTGATTTATTTGGTGTTAATTGAGCCAGGTCACGTAAACAGGTATGAAATTATTGAAACAAAATTTCATTTTTAAGTTTTTCTTATTTTTTATATGTAGATATTTTATTTCAAAGATCTCCAAAAAAGTTTGCCTTTTTAAACAAAATATTGATATTTCGATAAAATAATATCGGAATATCGTTACTCAAAACTTCGATATCAATATTAATAAGAATGTCGAATATCGAAAAAGGTATGAATTTATTAAGAAAAAATATCGATATTTTATTTCAAACTAATATATCTATATTTAGATTTAATAATATCGGTATATCGTTACTAAACTTTGATATCCATGTTAATAAGAATGTCTAATATCGAAACAGCTCTATTGTCCCTGATAAAGGCCTGAAATTCTGGCCGAAACGTTGGTATTAATAAGTAAGTTTTTATTTATTTGTTTTCTTCGCTGACCGTACCTTCAATCATCTCATATCCAAATTCACTGAAGTATTTTATATATTTTAATGTTTCAGATTTAAGTAAGAATGTTTCACGCTGAGCTGCAAAATCATATTGCTTTATAAATTGAAAAAAAAAAGAAGCCATAAATAGGTTTATTCACCAATCCACCAACATTGAATGAAATCATCACTAATAAATATTTGTACTCGTATTATAATTGTATTGATATTACAATCTGCTACACAGTCGTAGACAATAGAATGATCAAATTTATACTAAAATAAAATGAAATAAGAATAAAAATAAATAAATAAATGAAAAAAAAGCACATACAAATAAATAAAATCTCTCTTAAAATATATACTAACAGGAGGATAATGAAAATGAACATAATCAAACTATGTTTATGAAGAAATAAATAAATAAAATAAAATAATAATAAAAATAATATAATCTCTAGTCACATTTACACTTTTATATACAATATTTACACAATCGACCTGAGGATCCCTGAGCCCATTCTATCCCCACGTATGGAGAGGGGGGAGTAGAGCAGAGATAAAGAATCCCAGCGCATCCCTCTCGCCGCATCACTGGTGAGTGGAGAATCTGCCCATTGCCAGAACTCCAATTGTCCATTTTTATTTTACAATAAGTCTCTTGGCCACCTCCGTTTCAACCTTCTAGGTGTAGGGTTGGGTGGAACTAGATAAGGATTCCAGTTCAGATGAAATCCCTACAGCTTCAGTATTGTCAAGCACTTTCAGTCGACGATCTTCCATGACCTTTTTATACACTTTTGCGATAAATTCTGGGGACATTGCACTTTGGCCGGCCATTACGCGGATCATCATCTAAGCTCTCCCGACCAAATTTAAACTCGCCGTTCCACTTGGCTACAGTTGAATATGAAGGAGTAGAGTCCCCTAGTCCGTTATGAAGCTTTCATACCTTTCTTTACAAAGTACTTATTCACTGCTCGAATCTCAGTTTTTTCCATTGTTACAAATCACTACCCATAAAACAACAACAAATAGTCGTCACTACCACTCACGCCACTTGGCGTGTTCCCTCACAAAGAATGAAATGAAATGAAAATGAAATGAAAAAATAACTTTATTCTGGGACATATGTCCCCTAAGAATA
>NW_027112092.1:435998-460387 GCF_000696795.3 Halyomorpha halys | reverse complement strand
TGTTGGGAGCGAAAACCAGATTGGAAAAGATTGGAAAGGATTAAGGAGAGCTTTTTGCTCGAGAAAATTATTAAGTTGGGAGTGGACTAATCTTTCTAGTGGCTTGACCAAATTGTATGGAGTGGATATTGGCCTAAAGTCGGAAACCGAAGAAGGAGAAGGAACTTTGTTCAATGGTCGGACAAGGATATGTGATTATTACGCGGGAACCACGTTGCTCTAGCACTGACATCTAGCGATGATTCCGAAAACTTTTCAAACCACCCTCGTAATATGCATACCAGAATGCGAGCCGAAGGGAACTTATTAAAGGCTTTTAAGCTTTTATCTCTAATACAAGTCTATTGCTGCCGTTAGTATTAAGGAACCCACACACTGCTCACCGTAAAGTTTATAAATAAGTGATTACTCACCTATATTTTAGCTCTCGTGTGAACAGTATCACTTATTATACACTGACACAGTTTACCACAACTATTTTTATTCAAGTTCACTGAAAAAATATAGTCTAATGGGACAAGATATAACGTATGTTCAATTGCTAGCTAACGCATGCATACACCTATTATATTACTAACCCTTACCTATGTCGTTTGAAGAACAAGTACACAGTGAAGCTGCAATGATGAGAACTGTTTTACGCAACATGTTATTAAGCGATATAACTATTTACTGTGTTAAACATACATTACTTTAAAAGCTTTTATAAATCTGATAATTAACATTCATATGATAAGGAGCTTAATGCTGATATTTTGAATCTTTATCTTTCTCAAGGCCACAGATCGTGAAATATCCAACAAAAGCATGCAGCAAGAATTATATATAACACTAACAGAAGTAAGAAAAAATTAAAAATAATAATAATAATAAATGAGTAAAGAATAAATCAGGACCACTCGGTTGATAGCTTCAGTGACTTTGATAGAAAATCGGAAGCGTACCAGAGTGAAGGGTGAGATGACCGTTTTTATTTCTATTTCAAATAATTTTCTTTTCACTTAGTTTTACATAATTTTAACCCTACCTTAATTTACTTTATAGTTTCTTTTATCTTACAATATCAAAATGTTCTGAGTACATTTGTAATATGTAATAAAACTACTGTTTTAGTTTCTCTTTTGACCGCAATCCTCCTAGGCGTCTGAAAAGAAGATGGTCTCGATATCTTCACCTACATAAGTGTTATTGGAGTTCTATCAATGGGTAAATTCTTGCCAGCTGGCTGTGGCGGTCGACGTGAATGAAATGGGATCACCAACGTCTATCATTGGAAGAGCCCAACATCATGTATTGTTTATTATAATGATGTTTTTTGTTTATTTTTTTTTGTTCTTAATCACTGTTGTTACACTAATATGTAACTAGTTTTATTTCTAATGTTTTCTTTTTTTTTCTCCGAGTCTAACCAGGATTTTTTTATTTATTTTCTATACTTATTGTGGTTGTTATCTTGTTCTGTTCTTAGCCCTGAAGAAGGCTAGAAACTCTAGCCGAAACGTTGGCATAATTAAATAGATTATACCAACTTATTCCTGTTTTATTTTGATCGGACCCCTCGTCCTTCTCGTAAATCAAATTATGATTAATTTTTTTTTTTTTTTTTTTTTTTTTTTCTTACTCTTTCAAGTGTCAATTCTCATTTCGTACTAATGTGCAGACGTAGATACATTGATGAATTTAGCAGTTTTGGTAGGGTATGCGAGGATAATAGGACGGATTTTATATCTCATTCAATTTATTTTTTTGTTTTTAAACCTATCCTATTGAATACTTGTGCATATGTTTTTTATTTATTGACTGAAAAATTTTAACCTATTATTATTTATTTATTAAATTTTAACTTATTTTATGATTTTTTTTTCATCATAGTCCTATATTTCAAATGTTTGTTTTTATATTTTAGCTTAATGACTCGCATAGTTTTAATCAATTTTAACAATTTATTTATTTATATGAAGATGAATGGAATATGGTCCGGGTGCGGTAAAAGAAAAAACTCAAATAGTAGATAATTATACTATTTTATTGAGCCAACGTTTCGCTCCACTTTGCAGGGCTTCGTCAGGGCTGTTTTGACGGCAGTCAAAAATAAGGCACTTTATTACAATAGGCACTATTTGAGTTTTTTTTTACCGCACCCGGACCATTCATCTATACACACGGTCAATCAATAATCTTCCATTATTTATTTATAGTGTTAACTTTCATCATATATTTTTTGTATATTAATAATTATTTATTTATTTATTTTTTAATAATCGCTTTTTTTTTCCTCACCATGTGATATTATTGTCTCCATATTTTTTTTAATGGGTCCTCCATGCAGGTGAATTGGTTCCGGTGTCTGGTAATGAATTGGTGAGACAAGAGTTCAGACCAACAAAAGTTTGGAAAAATTGAAATCGGACAAACAGTATGGGTTCCAGGATCGGGAGGCCCTGTTCAGGAAGCAAGGGTGGTCTCCGTGATTTCTGTGGATGCCGAAGTCGAGTGCCAGCATGAGGAGGGCACAGTATTGGGCAAGGTTTTATCAATGGATGATGTCTTCTCAAGATTGCCTGCGTTTCCACGGACATATGACGAGACGGAAATAGAACAGGACAAACAAGATCCTCCCCCGTAGACAATTGATAAAGTTTGTCCAATCTGTGGGCATTCCAGGGAAGCAAAAAATAAAAAAATAAGTGGGCTATTTAATATTACAAGAGATCAGGAAGTCTGAGAGGGGGAAAAGGAGCATATCAATTTAGAAATAAGTAAATGGTCGGTTGTCTTTCAAGATATTATGAAAACAAAAGAATTAAACTCTGTGGATTTCGACAAAGCAGTAGGCGTTTTTTTCTTAACTATTAACGCCGAACTACCGGGCCCACTTCACCCTAAATTCAACAAAATGAGAAGATATAAAACCAAAATGGCCGATAAGGGTGCGGGGAATCCGCAGAGAGCTAATAAGGCAAATAGGAACCGTCGGCAGGAGCAGTATCACTAATTAACCCAATATAACTATTACAATTCAAGGAAAAAAAGTGGTTCAGAGCATTATGAACGCCGACGCTCCCAAGCAATGTCAACTGAAGATAGCAGACATTGAAAAGCATTTTAGAAGCATCTACAGAAAAGATAATTTCCGCAAACGTGCGAGTTACATAACACAAAAATCAGTGAAGACTAAAATGACTTTATTCTAACATATTTACAAGAACTACATGTTACTGTTACTGTTACAGAGTGTCTCTCTTCTTACTTCTAACTTAGCTATCTAGTCTAGGAAATATATATGAACACTTGAGAAGAGGGGGCAGGAAGAATAATGAAATAGGAGAAGGGGTTTTGACCAATCGGATAATTTTAGGAAACTAGGCGGGGCCTAGAGAGCCTATGAAATTTGAAGTAAATATCTGGGAGGGGGGAAAAGGGGTGGACTAGAAGCAGGGTGTGAGGCTTCCAAGAAATTGGAAACTAACTTTCATGTGTAAAACATAAAATAGACTGATGCAAGTCCTTTGTGAGTTGACAGCATGTACCTGCCTAAGTGTCAGCCCTTGCTATTGATACAGGATACTAAGGGCTTGAAAGGGCTGTTAGAAGGGTCTCTGGGGCCTTCTTTGAACCTAGTTGTTTTTATTGAGTTCCTTTTTCTATAAAATTGTAGGAGAATGTGGACATATGCAACCATATGTCTAAAGTGACATAGGTTCAGTTGGGCAAGGGACAATTGTTTAAATTTATAATACCGGTTCGTTAACTTGCGGATTACGATAAATGCGCCCCGATGCCAAATTTGACGTCTATTGATGGTTAGGTAGTAAAGAAAGCTATCAATTCAACATCCTTTGACTCCTCGCCGGGACCGGATGGTTGGTTGGTCAGCACAATAAAATACTTTGAGGTACTGGTACTGGTACTTGGTGGGGGAACAGGTCCGGCAAGATGGCCTAGAGGTCCTTTTTGCCAACCCCTGACGAATACCTAGGTTGCCGCCCGGTAATAACCAAGGTGGGAGTGTCAAGGTTAATTTTTCGGGACCGCCGAAAAATAAATGTTAAACTGAACCCACGAATAATTTTCTTTCCACTTATTTTTACATAATATTACCCCTACCTCAATTTACCTTTTAGTATCTTATTATCTTACAATGTCAAAATGTTCTTAGTAGTTTGTGTATCTTTTTAGCCCTGATGAAGCTCTAGAAAGTTGGGTGGAACGTCCAAAAATAAATAGTTGTTAACTATTTTAGTTTCTCTTTGACCGCAACCCTAACTATCTTTTTCGTAATTTGAAATTATACAGTCAATTATTTCTAGAAATCATAGTAATAATGTTAACACACCCTTTCTCAAACGATTGAGGATTTCAATTCAAAGAAGAGTTCTAAGAGAAAGTTTGAATAATTTTGGTTAATTTAGACATGTCTATGCGCAATCAAATGTTTTAATATAAGATATGTCTTATCCTTATTCAAAAAATGTAGACTTTAGCTTAAATGACTATTTTCTAAAAAAAAAAATCCTCTAAAGTGTCTTTAATTTATTTTATTTAAAAAAAAAAATCTCCTTTTTAGCAATAATAAATAATGAACAAATACAAAATAGTAAAGAATTTCATGAATAACTAAAAGAGAAAAAGAAAAAAATATAACATCCGATTTGATCAGAAAACTGAAACCATCAGATTTTTCCCACCAGCTTCGTTATCTTTTCAGAATTTTTTTTTTATTCCTGACAGGAATTTCATATAAAATTTACTTTCGTCATTTCAACCTCGAGAAATCCAAATTCTTTTTGGGAGGCAGCTTTTCCATTTTTCAATGTATCACCGAACCTCAAATGGAATCCCTCCAGTAGCACTCTAGCCAGCACCTGCACCACCGTCCTCCTATAGGTCTTCGTGTTCTCTTCTTCTGCTTCCTTTATTTTGGCTCCCCGCCAGGGATACGTACCTCAGGATACCCAAGACCACACCATTATAAATGGTCATCGTGGTGAGGTACCTAAGGCCGAATTCGTACCGGCGCAGCTGCAGTAACGATTTTTCTCTGGTAGACGACTTAACTCCCTCTGATATTGGCAGTCCCACAGCTCTTAATAATTTTTTCTAACTTTTTATACTTGAAAAAGTTTCAGTTCTTTCTTTTGTTTCTTAATTGTTTTTTTTTTTCAATTTTTTTCTCCCGCTAATTCGTCGAGCATAAAATTGTGTTTAGAAAGACTTTGCTAGTAAACGTTTACAGTTGCACCTAATTTCACCAGGTACCTAATATCGTTGCAGTTACATCATTACGTAACTGCAACGATATTCCCTGGAAACGTAACTTTTTTTTTAATTTTGGGACAACCTAAACTGTCTCAGGTTTTGAAAATTTTTTATCCCAAAATCAGGATTTTTTTCATGAACTCTTAACAACTATTTTTAACTACATTCAATTATTTTAATTTGCAATTTTTTTTCCTAGTTATGTTCACTATATTATTATTGTTGATTTAAAAAAAAAATTATTTTCTTAGCATAATAGCATCAATTATTATTGTTATATATATTTTCTTCCTCTCTTCTTTTTTCCTTTCCATATTTCAATTTTTAAATTATTAATAACTAATACGTTCATAGTTCTTTGCATTATATAACTTCATTTTTATTTAATTTCCTTAATTATGTTATTTTACCCACTTTTTCAATCGCTTCTCTCATCACTTCATTTTATTAATTCTATTTTATAAAATTATTCATTTTATGTTATTCTGTTTATACTTTCCTTTTTATTTTCTATACTTACTGTGGTTGTTATCTTGTTCTGTTCTTAGCCCTGATGAAGGCTAGAAACTCAAGCCGAAACGTTGGCACAATTAAATAGGTTACACCAACATATTTGTGTTTCACTTTGACCGCACCCCCAACCATCTTCTCCTCGTACGGTATACACGGTCAACTATCTCTCATAATTATTTTCATTTGCATCTAAAAGATTAGGTATTATTTTTTTGGAAATTGTATTTTTCTCTTAAAATGTGGATTATTCATTCTTGTTTTGTCAAGGCTTTTTTGATTTCTTTATACATATTAATTTAACAAACCTTGACACAAAATATGTACATTTTCAGATGTAAACTCCCTAATAATTTTACAATTCACTCCTAAAAAATAGAAATATAGAGGTTTTTGGAAACTTAACATCCAAAAATTTATATTTGTTTAGAATAATAGAATATTTGTTTTACCACTGTAGTGAATTCTACAATGTATACTTGCAGGTAGATCCTTACTTCATCATATCACATGGCATAGGGTTAGGGTAGTACCTTTTGCTTCAGGTTAGGTTAAAATGGGGACATGCCTATTACCTTCAACGTGAACCTAAGCTTCCTACGCGTGGCCTTTTTTGGCTTCACTTTTTTTTTTTGTATTTATTTATTTATTTTATACCAGATCGGCCTGGTGGTGCTAATATGATATAACCGATACATTGTATTTTTTTTTAATAGTTGATTATGGGGGGGGCATATTCTCGTACAAAAGACACCCCTAACTGTATACAACGTTATAATTAAAAGAAAAAGACAAATTAAATAGATAAGAATAAAGCTTCTTAATAAAAGAGAAAAGTAAAATTAATAACAAAAAATAACGATATTTGTAGACTTAAGACCTGGACTTGAGTCTTCGGATTGAGTTTGGGTTTCCCAAGTTGTAGGTCACTGCTCTTTCAACTGCGAGTGGAACTTCATGAACCGTTTTTTGATGCAATCCTCTATTGACTCCATTTGTAATTTCTGATGCAATGGGCTATTTCTTAGGCTTCACTTTTACTTCGAATGAGAATAGGGTTATGCCATCCCCCCGTCTGTGACAGGAAGGTAGTCTGTATTTACAGCTGTCGCGATTGTGTTAAATGGATTTTCCACTGCTACAATAATTAAAAAAAATATTTCCTCAGTATGTTTGTTTCATACCTATTTATTTCTATCATTGATTATCTTTTATTTTACAGTTAGTATTTGCATTCCTTTCAGAGTCAAATCCATTTGAAATTACTGGCCAGCTAAAATTTTTTTTCAATATTAAAGTGATTTGCAGATTATTCTTGCATATTACTGTCCTAGAATTACTTTGTTTGGAATTCACATCTGTTTATTGATTTGGTTATTTAAGAGTATAGAATTAAGTCAGTTTATGCGGTACTTCAAATAATAATATCCATTTTGTTTACAGTAATCTCCTCAGCAAGGTGTGGCTATAGAAACCCTGTGAACATTAGTACAATATTACATTGATATAGCTCAATATGTAACACACACACACGCACAAACATGTATATTTACTTACACTCTTTTTGTCATTCCTATATAACTACAGCAGTGCATAACTCCAGTGTACAGGCAGCAGTTATATGGCTTAAAACAGCATTTTTTATCACCGCACTTGACCATATTGAACACCATACTACCTACATCAGTGGAGTTCGAATCTGCATAGGGAAAAAAAGAGAGATAAATTTTTATAGTATCTATAAAATTATATGTGTTATTTAAAATTAGACCTAGTTATTAGATAAGTTATATTAAATAATTTCTATCTAAGAAAAATTGTGCAAGGGCCGATTTAACGTAAACAGACGTCCCAATTCAGGTGACAGTTCCACTTTAATAATTTGTTAAATATTAACCCGTATTTCTCATCTTGTCTATGCATCTCCTAATCAACTACCTTACCTATATTGAACACACATTGTCGAAGCCTTCTGGTCAAGAGTACCTAATATCTTCTAATGGAGTCAGATCAGCGAAATAGGGAAATTAATAACTGGTGGCTATCTTTCTTAATTTGTTACTTGTCATTCTTCTTTCAATCAAACTTGTTACTATACCCCACCTTTGCCAAATTTACTTTACCTATCTGTTTATCTTTTAAACCTACCTCTTTACCACATCTGCAACTTTTCTTACTAGTATTTTTCTACAATTGTTTACTCTAGTTCTGTACACTACAATTCTATCACACCTGGATATATTTATTAGTAACTAGTTTCCAATCCACTTGTATGTATAATTTCTTAGCTTAAGCTTATTACTATTTATTTTCTGTATTTCAAAAACAAAATATTTTCTTATTATCTCTGTATATTTATTTTAATGTTCTGTCACATCTTACAATGTTTATATCTTATTTTCATTTACCTTTGACGAAGCCCTGCGAAGTGGAGTGAAACTTTAGTTAATAAATAGTTGTTTCTACTATTTTGGTACCTTTATTGACCACCACCCGGACTATCTTTCTACAATATAATAAATATAATTCAGATCGATTGGCTTGTCATAAAATATTACATGGAAAGTAATATCTCTCATCATAGCTAAGTCCTTCAAGCATCGAGCCAGCAGCATCCTTCCTGTTCAAAAGTCTATCTTTCCCGTACATCGGACTACCCACTCTTGGTCAGAGTTATCCTTCGGTTCCATCTTTCTCATTGACTTCTTTGTGGCTTCATCCACGAAGACCAGAAGGCCTCCTTTAATAACAATACATGTTCCTCCTTATATTAAATTGATCATTCCCTTCTATTTTCTTCTGCTTCATGGCATTCCTTTTATCTCTTTCTCCTCCTCTTAGTCTGTTAAATAATTTTCTGGCAATGTCTTAATATGCTTTCTATCATAACACTGTTTCCTTATAGAATATCCATTTTTTCCTCTACCCTCGGCGAAACCCATTTGAATCAGTGGTTATCTGGAAGAGGGTGACATTAAGGAAATCGAACTGTTAAGGTCTGGTTTTCGACATCTACATTTGTGAAATAAATTAATAGTGATAACATCTTCATCGGTGCAGTTTGCAAAATCGACAGCCAATGTGTGGTGAATCAAATCAAAGCTATCAGAGTAGAGTTGAGTTTCACCACCATAAAAAGATTCTAATACTTTTCAATCCCTGCTTCTTTTTTTTTTTTAATATCTTTATTGAAATTTACAACTGTATATTATATAATACATTCAGTAAATTTGATTTTAGTTAAAATGGAGTGTTACAGGCGTGTAGAGAAACTACCCATTGGTAGCATGACATTTTACATTAGTTGACTAAGTCATTGACTCTAATGACATTTTACATTAGTAGGTCTCGTGCCCATCTTCTTTTCAGGTGCCTCGTAGGGTTGTCAGGAATGGAAAAGGAAAACTAGGGGGTTTGAGAGGTTAGGGAGTTTATAATGGAAGTGATCTTTAGTTCGGGCTAAATCGGTTACATAGGGAACATTAAGGTCTCTTTTGTATGATTTGTGACAAAGTAAGAAGCATTAAGGATTTTGGATTGTAAGGATTGTATACGAGAGGAATTCGAAGGTTTAGTGGAGCCCCAAAGCTCAACTCCATATCTCCAGATGGGTCTTATTATTGTCATGTAGATCAGTCTTTAGACCGTTTGTCTAGTCGAAATCGACGTGCAGTTTCCTGTCTTTTCAGTCTTGTATGAGAATTCCAGGTTAATCGTTTGTCAAGATGAAGTCCAAGGTAGCGGATGTGTTCAACAGATGTAAGAGTAACGTTTTTAAAAGAAACTGTATGTTTACGACGAAGGTGATTTGATGTAATTTTTTTGAATTTAACTTAATCCTCCAATTACGACTCCATTCTTCGAGGGCTGTGATATGGGATTGGAGAGTTTGGGATACAATTAATGGGTTATTATTAACTGCAAGCACACATGTGTCATTGGCATACATGGTGATGATAGTGTTAGGAATGGTTGGAATGTCAGATGTATAGACGGTGTAGAGGATGGGATCGAGGATACAACCTAGAGGAACACCAGTGGGCTGAGAATAGAGGGATGAATAGGAACCATTGTGCTTTACTTGGAATAATCTATCAATCAGAAAGGAACGAATGATGAGAAAGTAATCCCTGAAGATAATAAAAAAAAAATGGTTGTGTCTTCAATAACTTCACAATCTAGGAAAAAGTTAAATCCTCACAAAGTTGAGGGTTAATGACTTGCTTTAAATGGTGATGAAACAGTGAAACCAATAAAAAGCAATTTTATTTTCCCGTATTTTTTCATGTTTGGGATCACAAAAATACCTGTATATTTACAACCTATTTTGCTAGAGAAATGTTTTAAAGCTTATTTCGTTTGCTTAGATACAATATGGTACATGGTAAAAACAATAAATCTATTTCAATTTGGATTTGTGAGAATCTTTTACTTTATCATTTACTTTTAAAATGGACACTTATTACGATGTACAACATGCCACTCTCTCTCAAAGGAGATCTTAATACCAAAAACAATTGATGTCAATCTTCCCGACCAACCCGCCTCGCTAAACCCCGATTTAGGTCCGATATCACCTTTGAAGCATTTATTTCAAACAGGAAGAGGATAATTAGGTTAGAATATTAGTTAGATCCAGCTATATTAAAAAAAATGGCTAAAATAGGAAAACTCCATTATCTCAGAATGAAGAAAAAAAAAACATACAACTCCCTAACTTTTCTTTTTTTTTTTTATTTATAAATATTACAATCTGCCACACTCTTGTGGGTAATAGGTAATAGTGATGAATGATCACATCATACTAAAATAAGAATGAAAATAAAGAAATAAAAACTCTCTTAAAATATATACAAACAGAAGGATACAGAAAATGATCAGAACATAATCAAACTATGTGTATGAAAAAATAAATAATTAACTAGAATTAATAATAAAAATTAAATTATCTCTAATCACATTACACTCTCATATACAATATTTACACAATCGACCTGAGGATGCCTGAGCCCACTCTATCCCCCATGTCTGGGGCTCAAAAGATCCCTCTCACCGCATCACTGGTAGTGAGCCAGTGGAGGCTGAGCAAGTGCGCTAAAACCGCAAACACTCAACTTGGGTGGAGAATCTGACTCTTGCCATTACCCCAATTGTTCATTTTTATGTTATAATAAGTCTCTTGGCCACTCCCGTTTCAACCTTCTAGGTGGGCTGTAGGGATGAGTGGAACTAGATAAGGTTTGAACCAAAGGATTAGGATGGTTGGAAAGGTTATATAGAATTTTGAGAATTTGGTTGGTATGAGGTAAGGACAAAAGGGATATGAAGGTCATGGTGTAGATCACTACCTAACTAAATAATATACCAAATACCAATCTACCAACTTAATACATATTTTTTAAAAGTTTTTTACATGAGTAGTTTTTTATTTTTAGTAAATCTGTAACCGAGATTCAACTCCATTGGATTCTTGAAGCTCTCCTGGGGTACACTCAGCCTCTTAAAATGAGTACCCTTAATTGGGTTAAAATCTGGCGGTCGAGAGTGATTTTGACCAAATCACCTCCTTGCACAACCGTTGGTCTAGTATTAGTCCATTCTAACAGGAAAAAAATGTCTATTAGCCATGCGCCTTACCCCGGGGTTACCCGCGCTCCCTTGAAGAGGCTTTAACAAACATTATTCAGGGTTTTTAATTTGGTTCCCAATGTTGTCATTCCACCTCACATCCACTGGCAAGATTATCGGATTTAAAAATATTATCCAAAACCAAATCTTAAGGTCAAAACTACAATCCGAATCAATAGATGAAAAAAAATTATAAACTCTCTACCATAACAACCCATGAAAGGTTAGAAGTGCAGTATTTTGTAAGGAAATACTGTTACTAGACCAACGGTTGTGCAAGGAGGTGATCTGGTCAGAATCATTTTTATCTAATTAAGGGTACCCACTTTATGAGGCTGGTTGGACCCTGGTAGACTCCCGAACCCTGAGGGCTGACAATGAAACAGAACATAATTATAATAATAAACAGAACATAATCAATCATCAATAATCTTCCAGAACATAATTATCTGTCAGCCGGATTAGGACCTGGGTCCTTGGCCTGTGTAGCACATTGCCTTACCAGTAAACTCAATAGATGAATTCCCATCAATAGACGAATTCCTCAAAAAACATTATACGACATTCTATTCCCAGTTACCAGCAGTAAGAAGCGCAGGAACTTACAACGTAGGAAATCCAGCTACCTCTTGTAGACTGAAACCCAGAATATTGCAAGATATGTTGCTATGAACTCTGTAGTTTTCCATCTCTAAGTTATATAAAAAAAGTTTATTTTACTCAGCGAATTGGAAATTTTCTGAACTTTGAACTTATTGAAAAATTCTGAACAGTTAGAAAAACTTCGAACTACAGGGCGAATTAGAAAAGAAAAATAAGCACAATATATTTATATTTATATTCCTTTTATAGGCTTTATCCTTCCTACCGTCATAAGTATTTCCTGGTATCCTTCATCTTCCAAGTCATCCAATCCCGCCGTCCTTCATACATATCCGAGCTCCTTCAATTCAAATCCTCTATTCATTTCCCGGTCTTCAGATTTATACACAAGGGCCCACCGAACCTCTGCTTTCCATAGATCGTTCATTATCCGATCCTCATCCTTATGGAACTCCATCCCTTTCAACGTCCGTCGCTCGAATACCCTCCCTACCTTTAAATCCCGTCTGTTCAATTTCTTATCCATTCAGACCCCATAAAATTGTAAATCAATATAGGTAATTGTAAATATGTATGTAAACTATTATATCATTCTTAATTATTTTTACATCTTTTTATTTATTCTTTTTTTTTTATTGTTCAACTGATAAAAGTGAGAAAGTAACTTATAATAATTTTTTTAATGACTATTTATATTTCTTTGTATTTTTGTTACTATCTCTGAGGCTTCTCAGTCCTCATCTGTTGATTTCTCAGTATTATTCTAAAGGGACTCGTCCCAGAATAAATTATTAGTATACAATTAGTTGTACAAATAAATTAACAGTTATATAATTCGAAAAATGAAGATTGGTCCGCCGCGCTGAGATGGGCAGTGTGAAAAAACCTTCCAAAATGAAATGTATCTAATCATGTTGATAAGTGTGGTTTCTTACACTCAAACACCTATAAACGAATTCACCGTAATTGGTTCTCCCATCAAACAATATTTGTGAGCTGCAGACTTAATCTTACAGACGATATTTCGGCATTGAGAAAAAATGAGTTTTTACTGGTTGTTGTTATTTTGTTTTACTTTTTTGGTCAATTCAATACCAATAAAAGTTAAGTGTACAAATTATAGTTTTCAAAAGTTTTTTTTTTTTTAATTATTTATTTATTGTAATTTACAATTGTACAATATAATACAATAGGTAAATATGTAGTATGTTTCATATACACTTGAAAATCTTGGGAAGGAACCACCCATTGGTGGTACTTCAAACATTAATTTAAACTAGAAGGTCCCGTGGCCATCTTCTTTTCAGACACCTCGGAGGATTATCAGGGATTGTTAAGGATGAAAGATTAAGAATTAATGGGTTAGGATGGTTAAGGAGTTTGGAATAAAAAGACGCATATCTGTTTTGGGTCAAATCTGCAACGAATGGGATGTTAAGGTCTTTATGAATGAGTTTATTTGTGACGTAATAAGGAGCATCAAGGATTTTACGTTGGATTGTAACGATTGGATGCGGGAAGAATTTAATGGTTTGGTGGAGCCCCAGAGCTCAATTCCATATGTCCAAATTGGTCTGATTATTGTAGTTTATACTAATTTTTTGTAATGAATGAGAAGTTTAGAGCATTTGTCGAGTAAGTGTTGTAGCAATCGAAATCTACGAGCAGTTTCTTGTCGTTTCAGTCTTGTGTGTGGATTCCAAGTCTCTTGTCAAGATGGAGTCCTAAGTATCGAATCTGTTCAACAGATGTTAGTGGTGTATCTAGAAAGGATACTGTAGGACAGGATGGCAGAGGTTTACGACGGAGAGTAAAGGTGGTCTGGTGGGATTTTTCAGGATTTATTATGATTCTCCAGTTTTTACACCATTCTTCAATAGATGTTATGTGTGCCTGTAGTGTTTGTGATGCATTAGTTGGGTCGTTGTTTACAGAAAGTATACATGTGTCATCAGCGTATGTTGTTAGGACTGTGTTAGGGTGGGTTGAGATGTCAGCTGCATAAACCGTATAAAGAATGGGACCTAAGATACTACATTGAGGAACACCGGCGGACTGAGAAAAGAGAGATGAGTAGGCTTTGTTATGATTTACTTTAAAGGTTCTATCAGTGAGGTAGGAGCGGATTATAAGGAAATATGTTGGGGGTAGGAATTGACGAAGTTTATAGAGCAGACCTGGATGCCAGACTCGATCAAAAGCTTGTTCAACATTGAGGAAGACTCCCAGTTTTCAAAAGTAAGTTTGTTTCTTGAAATATTCTTTTCTTAATTTCTTCGGCCACTTCCAATGGAAAAATTCGTTTTTGCTCATTTTCGATAAAGCAGAAAAAATAGAGCTTTGTTGACTCTTGTGATGAGACTATTTTCCCTTAAATATTGGAGCAACTTTTGTGCAAGTTTCATTGATATGTGAAGTCAGGGGCCTTCTTGGAAGATGTAACCAAAATCAATTGAGAACAATAATCAAATTGACTTCTATGAATCAGCAAACAAATATTTTAATGGTTGAAAAATTAAGATTTATATTTTTACACCTGAAAATATCGAAATTAAAAAAAAAAAAATCCATCGAACTCAGCACCATGAATAACATAGGAATTCCTGAGAATTATAGATGAATTAGATAATTTAAAGGTTTGTGCATAAAAACGGTAGGTTCCTCTCACTGCGGACAGGGAGTAGTATTATTATTACCATTTTCGTTCTTTTTTTCAGTATAAGTCAATTATTTATTTTCTATAATTGATAACTATTATTTTTTATAATTGACCATTATTATTTATAATTGTTAATGGTTGAAGTATTTTAAATAGTTAGAAAGTTAGTAGTAATTTGCACGAGACTCATCACCCTATTATCAAATCAAAACTTTGACTCGTTTATTTTTTTCCTTCATTCTTGATTTTATTCTTATCCCCCTTTCCATCTCTTAGTTTGTGCTTTCTTTCGTACTTCCATTTTCATTTATTGTTTATAACCTTTTATTTTTCTTATTTAGTTTTTACGTTTCATTGTTTGTCCTTTTAATTTCTCATTTGCTTTTTTACATATATTAAGTGTTTGTATCTTTTTTTAGCCCTGACAAAGCACAGCAACGTGGGGCGAAATCTTGGCTCAATTAAAATAGTCATTTCTATTTGATTCAGCCAACTATACCGACTGCTCAGCCGGACGTCTCATCTCTCAATAGAAAACAAAAATATTTATAAGACTATACTCAGACCTATCTGGAGCTACAGACTTGAACTTTTGGGAACAGCTAAACCGTCAAACATCAAACTTATCCAATCCTTTCAATCCAAAACCCTTAGAACCATAGTTTAATGTACCCCATTACGTTTCCAACAGATCATGATCTTCATATTCCTTTTGTCCTTGACCTCATACCAACCAAATTCTCAAAATTCCATACTATTCCTTTCCAACCATCCTAATCCTTTGGTTCAATCCTATCTAGTTTCAACCATCCCTACAGTCCACCTCCAAGGTTGAAACGGCAGTGACCAAGAAACTTATTGTAAAATAAAAATAGACAATTGGAGTTCTGGCAATGGTCAGATTCTCCACAAAGTTGAATGTTTGCGGCTTTAGCGCACTTGCTCAGCCTCCACTGACTCATTACCAGTGATGCGGCGAGAGGGATGCGCTGGGATCTTAAGAGCTCTGCTCTACCCCTCACACGTGGGGGATAGAGTGGGCTCAGGGATCCTCAGGTCGATTGTGTAAATATTGTATATAGGAGTGTAAATGTAACTAGAGATTCTTTTATTTTTATCATTACTTTATTTTTTTATGTACATAGTTTGATTATGTTCATTTTCGTTATACTTCTGTTTGTATATATTTTAAGAGAGATTTTATTTATTTTTATGTTGTTTTTTTTTCATTCTTATTTTATTTTATTTTAGTAAGAATGGGATCATTCATCACTATTACCTATTGTCCACAACGGTGTGGCAGATTGTCTATCATTAAATAAAGTTCTTTCATGAGACGCTAAAAAAAAAATTATTATTTGAGTTTTTTTTTTTTACCGCACCCAGCACATATTCCATTTATTATTATACACGGTCAAGCGGCCATTTTCCAAAATGAAATTTTATTATAGTATATGGCCCACCATAGATTATTATAGTATATGGCCCACCATAGATTATTATAGTATATGGCCCACCATGGATTATTATAGGATATGGCCCACCATCGATTAGGTAATAATGAAATATAAAATAACATTGTTTATAATTTCACTATATTTATTAACACTTACCTATGCTGGCCGAAGTCAAAGCACACAGTGAAGCAGTTATAATGAGAACCATTTTGCACAACGACATTCTATTAAGCGAAATCAATAATAATATCTTAAAACCATATTTTTTAAAAATCTTATACTTTTTATAGATAACAGACAAATCTTACAAAGTCCGATGATTAGCACTCATACGATAAGAGGCTTACATTTGGCGTGGGTTACTTTTAGAGTATAATGCAGGCGCCCATCATAATTTCTGCGGCAACACTGGAGAGTAACCCTTTTTTGTGTAGCAGCTGAAAACAGCTATCAGGAAAACTTTGCACTTCTCTGGTGTACGGCCACTGCGTTGTCCATCGACTTAGGACAATAATATTCTTGTACCAAATCTATTTGGCAACAGTTTCGTTAACGTTTTATGTCTCTATCCCATTCCTATGATTTTCAGATTGATCACCAGGTTTTTTGTGTTTTCTGTGGAATAGGTCCTTATTATTATTACAAATTATTTATTATTATTATTATTAAGATTTAAAAAACTTTTAATCTTAAAATTAAAAACTTTAAATTTAAAATACGTTTTAAATGTTCACGAGTTCCACAAGTTATTATTTTAGCATAATTTTTTTATTTGTAATAGGCACAAGAAAAAGTTACGAATGGCCATGTTTCAGGGATTTTAATTATTTTTTCAAAAGGTTATTGACTGATTTAATTTGTTTAATTGGTTTTCACTGAAACTAGAGATCATGTCCATTTTCAATAAATCAATAAACCTTTGTAATGAACCAAAAAAAAAATTAAACTCCTCCGTTCCCGCCTTTCACTAAGACTACTGAGCCATTTTTCTGTAATTTGGCATTGAAATCATAGGTTACTTATGGATAATTCTCAGATCACAATTTTATTATCTGCCATTTTGAAACAAAATGGTGGCTGATTAGGCGTTTTATATGCTCATCTCTTAGCTATCATAGAATCATTATACTTCTTTCGAGTAACCTACGGCAACCGAAAGGTTGAATTGAAGGGGCCACCATAATGCATTATAGCATATAATAGCCTACAGGATATACTAGCGCCCATGTGGCCAACAGTCAAAACTAACCTCCTACAGCGCTCTCTGTGGTGAGAAGCAACCCAGACTGATGTGAAGAGAGCCATCTTGTCTTCTGCAGAAGCAATCCATTCTTTCTTTTGGTCTCTCATCAGCAATCTACCATGAGTGAATAGAACTCCTGAAGTTGTTCTCAGAAGCAGAAGGGAGAGAGGCTTAATAATATTAATTATTATTATTATTATTATTTTTAAGTTTACCAAGTTAAAAAAATTAAATTGATTTTCGATGGCCTGGAGACCTTGGATTGTAAGAATGTTTTAAGAATCCTACCAATGGGTAGTTTCACTACACGCCTGTATCATACCACAAGGATCTTACTTCAAATTTACTTTTTGTATTGTATGTATAGTTTGGAAATTTGTTTTTAATAATTTAGGTTGATTATTAAATGGAGTTTTTTTAATAAAACAAGTGTATTTTGGGACCAAAATCATTCCTTATCAAAGGAACCCCGGATGCCGGGGTAAGATTAATAAAAAAAGAAGTTGCCCCTCCCCCCAAATCCCTGTTAAAGATAGCAGGATCTTTCAGGTGATAATTTGAATTATAAGAATTATTGAAAAACGATGGAGTTATAGTATCAAATATGCAAAACCTCTACTAAAGTAATCCCGGTATATAATCTTGTAAAGCCAAGGATTTTAGAAAAAAATATTTATAGCATATGGTGTCATAGAAAGTTATGGTGAATAGCGAAAAAAATCGTAAATAAAACATAATTTTGACGGTAAATTAACGGGGGTATGGGCTGCTACTTTTTTATCAGTCTGATATCTGTTGTATTTCGACGTAGTTGTTAAATGATTATTTCTTTAATTTGACTAAACCTATGTTTAAGCCTTTCAGTTTGCAGGATAACTTACTCCATAAATCATTCTTAGTATTATCAATATCGATTAAATAACGATTTATTGAATAAATGTTTAAGAGTACAGTTTAAATTTCAACCTATAAAAAATAATATGAAAGTCAATTTTATAATTTATAATTTTTTTTTTTTTTTTCAGACCTCCTAGAAAATAAAAATAAACAAATTAAATATATACAATAAAAATGGATGTATATATGCAAGCAAATATTGATCTTGGTTTGCCAGAGTGGCATTATAAGATAAATTGTCGGGTCCACTGAAGGCGGTGTCATCAATGATGGCATGAGTCTGCCGTAAGCGTACTAGGAATAGGGAAAAATTTTATTGCCTGTCTTCAATTTTATACATACATTTATGTGACATATATAAGTAATTTTATGTGTATTTTTTTGGGAGAGGGGATTTTTTTAAAAATTTTTATTGTTATTATTTTAATCTCTGGTTTGCATACCCACTTATATTTATACATTTTATTACCTTTTAGCTCTCAAAAGCTTACTTTTAACACTTTTTATGTGTTTCACTCTCTTATTAACTATTTTATCCCAAAGATCATTTTTGACCGTTAGATATCGGTTTACGTCATTAGAGAGCTACCAATGGGTAGTTTCTCTACACTCCTGTAACACTCCAATTTAACTGAGATCAAATTTACTAAATGTATTATAATGTACAGTTGTAAATAGCAATAAATAAACAATAAAAAAAAATATTTCGGTTTATCTAACGCTTTTTATCAACTTGCACTCTAACGACTTTTCTTGCAATTTATAACAGTTTAGTAGAAATCTCTGCCTACAACTGTAAGTTATTTCTCTCTTACCTTATATCTCTTATTTTCTTCATTTCCTATTCTCCATATATTTCTTCTTATCCCTTGTTCTTTCTTTTTACAATATTGTTTTTACATACGCTCCATTATTAATCTAACTTATTCTTTATACTCATCTATATAACTAAAAAGGTTTTTAATGTTACTTTATTTATTACTAACATTTATATGTATATAAATAATAATGTTATCAATCTGTCTTTTTCCATAGTTATTAATCAACTGGTTTATATTTTCATTTCATTGTATATTTCCATATATTTATATAATTATATAATTATATATATTTCCAAATTTGTTAGTCTATCTTTTTTTTTTCTCTGAATAATGGTAGTTATCTGTTTTTGTTTTTGTTTTTATAGCCCTGATGAAGACCTGAAAATCAGGTCGAAACGTCTGAAGAAATTAATAATCCTTTTGTTTATTTGTGTTTTTTATCCTGACCGCACCCCCCTCTCCTCCCTCTCCTCCCTCCCCTACCATCTTCTCTCAGTTTAAATTACAGTTAACTTGTTACATTTCCATATTTATATGCCTTATTTTCGCAAAAAAAAAAAAAAAAAGAAGTCAAAATTTTAAAATATAACGAGATAAGTTCCCGTTTTTAGTAAAGGCCGGGATGGATTGTCTTCTATTTTATTCTAATTAAAACTAAAATATTTTACTGTTTTAAATTATGAAGATGGTCAGGGTTGCGGTCAACATGGAACAAAAAAAAGTTAAAAACTACTTATTTGCCGACGTTTCGCCCCACTTTATAGAGCTTCATCTGAGCTAAATAGAAACAAAAAACTGAGGCGTCTGAAAGAAGGTGGCCACGAGACCAGCTAATGTAAAATATCATTAGAGTACTACCAGTGGGTAGTTTCTCTACACGCCTGTAACACTCCATTTTAACTAAGATCAAATTTACTGAATGTATTACATAGTTGTAAATTTCAATAAAGATATTAAAAAAAAAAAATAATGCAGAATAGTTGCACATCATTATTAACCTTATCTCATTTAGTTCAAACCACTAAAAACAGTCCATTTCATTATAATCTAGAACCAGTATTATGTACAAATCAATCACTGCAGATTTTGATTTATCTCAGACTGCGGTGATTGTACAAATAACTATAAAACTTATTTAATTTAGGTCAAATATATAAATTAAATAATAAAATACATAACTGATATATATAAATATATATTATGTATATCAGTTACTCTGCCCGAATCCATTTTCTTTTTAAGTTATATTGTCAGTCTAATCGTAAGTTATACACACTGAATAACTAACTTTACTATCGGACTTCTCTGGTATATATAAGGACAGGGTTGTTGATAAACTTAAAGGTAACTAATCCTAGTAGTAAAGAGTTTCTATTGTTATTTACAGGTTATATATACAGCTAACTCCCTCCCTCCAGTTCCTTCGTATGGAGGAACTAAAATAAATAAAAGGTAACTGAAATGTACACTCTCGCACATAGAAAGATAAAACTTGCACTCACTGTACAGAAAAGAAAAATAAACACTGCAACTTAACCTATGACTTAGCCTATAACTTAACCTATAACTTAGCCTATAACTTAATCTATAACTTAACCTAAAGCCCGGCTCGCTCTGAGGCATTATGTGAGGCACCCAGAGTTCCTCAATGTGTACTGTGCGTGAGCGAAATGGGTAGATAACGTCCCTGATGGTGTATAAATTATTCTCCAGGATTGTTATGACTTTGTACGGACCCTCGTACCGCGCGGCTGTTCCTAGTTTCCTGTACACTACGGTTCCCAATGTCAGAGGTCCCTTTTTTTAGACTCTGGCTCTATTATTCGCTTTACCCACCCTGATTTGCTTCTCTCGGATTAATTTTTCCCTCACTTTCGCTTATGTTTCTTGGCGCTCTACCCTTGCTTGAAATATTTTGGTTCGGAGGTCGTTATTATTGACCGTAATGAGGACCCCTCTATCCCGACGGTGGTATCCGAAAAAGATTTCGAATGGGGACAATGCCGTCGCTGAATGAATGTTTGAATCGTATTACTGTAGGCTATGATCGCGCGCGGCCTATCCTCAAATGGGTCGATATTGCGTCCTAACTTGAGAAGCCGTAAATGTTTCCCGAGTGTATTGTGTAGGCGCTCCACGCCCCTGCCCTTGATGTGACGTGTTCAAGCGCCACTTGATGTCCAATGTTCTACTCTCATCGCGGATTGTACTGTTATCGAACTTTCTCCTGCGATCAGAAACGATTTCGTCCTGAACAGCGTAGAACGCACACCATTGTAAAACACCTTCCCATATTCTTACAGAAGTATAACCGTTTTATCGCGCGAAGGGTTTTCTCGATCCCTCGATGATTCGTTTTGCCCGAATGGTGTGCGGTGACGATTCTCAGTTTTGCTTCTGGTTGAGTGATCGGTGAGTGGTTTCCTGCCCTTGATGTGACGTGTTCAAGCGCCACTTGATGTCCAATGTTCTACTCTCATCGCGGATTGTACTGTTATCGAACTTTCTCCTGCGATCAGAAACGATTTCGTCCTGAACAGCGTAGAACGCACACCATTGTAAAACACCTTCCCATATTCTTCCAGAAGTATCGCATAAACGCATCTATAAAGGCCCAATTCGTTGGACATTTGGCCCAAAATAGATATACGTCCTTTCATTCGAAATTCCTTACCTATCCTACCTCATTAGTTCTTCATCTCTCTTCCTTAACAATCCATGGTAATCCACCGAGGAGTCTGGAAAGAAGACGGTCACGAGACGATCTAATTTAAATCAATGATTAAAGTACCACCATTGGTACCACCTTGGGTGCCTTCCCAAAATTATCAAATGTTCTGAAACTTTCATCAAATTTACTTATTTTTTTTTTTTTGTATAGTTGTAAATTTCTATAAATAAGTAAAAAATTTTTTATCTCACGCTTTTTGGGGAGATTAGAACACTTGCATCCGCAGTAAAGCCAGGTCTAGGTAGTTTCAGCTAACCTTCCGAATGTTTTCATTCGATTCATAAGAAACCTTGCTTGGATATTGATAGACAGGCTGTAGAAAAGACTCTTCAGGGTTCTAGTTAATCCAAATGGCTAGAACAGTCTGATGCTTTCAGTCACTGTTGTGGGCGCCAGTTAACATATCCAATTGAAAGAGTTGTGTAAACTTCTTGCTTTATAAGAGCGGAAATGCAAACTGCTACGACATACTACATACTAGGCTAATTACTATATATATAACTTATCTTCTGCGACAGTTGAAACTGACCCCCTGAAGAAATTCAGCCACTACCGGATGTCTCTTTAGCGCAAGCTCATGACACGACGCTGACTGGATTTAGGTCCGTACGGGAACCGCTCAGGACCTAAGGAAGGCGGTGTCCGACTTAAAAAATCACCGGATAAACTAAAGAATTAAATCACTTTTTAAAGAGCGGTGGTCTGTCGAAAATCTGCTCGATAGCGAATATTCGGAGGCATCAAAAGCAGCGTTCGTCAGCAGAGTAAAGAGGAGCATCTGAATAAGATTCAGCTAGAACACGAGGAGAGTTCTGAGGAGCGTACCCACAGAGGGGCTACCGCACGTTGGACATCAACCATATGAGAGGAGAACACGGCGGTTTGCCTATAATATAGATTGCATGAGTGAAGTGTCTGGTAGACACCCGTAGTTCCAATACTATCATGTGTCGAGAAGCTGTGGAGAAGTTGTGTAGTGGAGAGAGATCACACCGGATTCAGGTATGTCAGTGTAGGTTAATCACCCTGAGTGGCCCGTGTGAGGTAGAGGGAGAATTGGAAATAGATTTGAATCATTGGGGATTTAGTAAGGGTATCTTGAAAGTGCAAATTGTAAAGATCTTGCGGAGGGAATATAAAGTAATTGTGCAGTGTGATCTGCTAGGGAAGGTGGGTGCTTGGATTAAGGGATGGAATGCTTGGTGCTTGGATTAAGCAAGGGAAATGGAGGATTAAGATAGGAGGTAAAATCTACAAATGCCGTCAACAACAGAGGAATGAGGGTGCACGTATTGGGGCAATCAATCAAGCTGAGCACTGGAGACATCGACTCAAGAGGAAATACCAGGATATTTTATTTAAAGAATGGGATATCCTCAGGGTGACCGGGAAGTCTGTCCATGATATCCCACTGAAGCAGGAAAGGATGCCATACGTAAAGGAGAGGAGATACCCACAGGCACTACGTCACCACATCCGGGAGGAACTCGAAAGTCCCTTTTGGGGGGGGGGAGTTAAGCCAGACGCGGATAAAGTTGCTGCTATTCAGAAAATGGCGTTACCTAGTGACATAAAAAGAATTCAGAGATTATTAGGAACTCTAAGTTATTACAGGAGGTTTGTTCCAGAAATGGCGGAGTATCTTGTTTCACTCAACAATCTACTAAAGAAAGGCAGGAAGATGATCGTCACACCGAGGACAATTTCAGACGGTACAAGGAGAGGTTCCAGCAAGAGCCGGTAATAGCTTTTCCAGATTTTAATTGGCAATTCACAATAACTACAGATGCGATTGAGTATGCGCTAGGAGCGGTGTAGTCTCAGGAGGGCGATGGGGGAAAGCCAGTGGCGTATGCCAGCAGGCGCCTTACGGAGACGGAAAGTAGATACATCGCAATGGAGCGAGAACTCCTGGGAATAATGTGGGTCGTCGATCACGTTAAACCATATGTGTTCGGCAGAAGGTTCAAGGTACATACTGTCCACTCTAGTGACTGGAGGGATCGTCAACCAGGATAACTCACTGGAAGGAGCTTCTAGCGAATATTAGCGAGGTTATATTTAAACCGGGCAAAGAAAATGTGGTGGCCTCAAAAATTCTCACATAACCTTTCAGCTCCACAAACCATGGAGGAGTTTTTGAGGGAAATAGACGAATCTGTATGTCAGATTTATATGGACGACCTCCTAGTGCTCAGTAAAAACGAGGAAAAACATGTGCAGAATTTATACAGCGTATTCCAGAGAATTAGGCAATTTGGGCTTAAATTATCAGCAGAGAAATCGTTGGAATAGGATCAACTAAACTTTTTGGGCCACATGATTTCCAGGGAAGGAGTTAAACCCGACGCGGATAAAGTCGCAGCTATACGGAGGATGGAAGTGCCTAGTGATGTGAAGGGAAGGTTCTGGTTGCTGGGAACTTTAAATTATTAAAGCAGATTTGGCCAGAAATGGCTCAGTACCTCGTCCCACTCAACAACCTTCTGAAGAAAGGCAGGAAGGTGATCATCACTCCGCTGGTGGAAGACAATATAAGGCGGTGCATGGAGAAGCTGCAGCAGGAGCCGGTGCTTGCTTT
>NW_027112092.1:433704-435324 GCF_000696795.3 Halyomorpha halys | reverse complement strand
GTGGAAGACAATATAAGGCGGTGCATGGAGAAGCTGCAGCAGGAGCCGGTGCTTGCTTTCCCAGACTTCACTCCCCAATTCAATATCACTACAGACGCGAGTGAGTATGCGCTAGGAGCGGTTTTGTCTCAAGAGAGTGAAGGAGGAGATCGCCCAGTTCCATACGCCGGTAGGCGCCTGACAGAGACGGAGGAACGCGAACGCTGTGCGCTGGAACGAGAGCTCTTGGGAATAGTGTGGGCTAATGACCACTTTAGGCCTTATATGTTGGGAAGAAAGTTTAAACTACATCCCGACCATAGGCGCCTGCAATGGGTGGGAAAGTTGAAGGAGTCTTTGGCCAGGATGGCTCTTCGGAAAGAGTTACTGGGACAGTACAATATAGAACATATAAACTTGTAAAAGAAAATGTGGTAGCTGATTTTTTTTGTATATATCAATATTTTATTCCTAAGTTTACTTCAGCAAGCTTTTTTTTTTTTTTTAATGATAATTGTATAGAAATTTATTTTATTGCAAATAGTTTTTCTTTGTTGTTTGTATTGTTATTATATTAAATAGTATTAGTTTACGAGTATTTCCGGTTCGTAAACCGGTGGGGGGGAGTTAAAGTCCGAGTCAGCTGTTACTTCGATGTCTGCTAATTGAGATCAGCTGATAGAATGTATATAAAGAGATGTATCGAACACATTAAAGCCATAGAGAAGGCCCCTCACCTCCGGACTCAAAATAGCTCCTTTAATGGATAGCTCATATGTGATATTAAACATAACAGGTAACCTTAAAATACCAAAGATAGTAAAAGGTAAGACACAACACGAATTACTTTTTCTTTTTTCACAGTAATGCACTCATTAATTCACTTTTATTTCTGTTTTAGCTAGTTCGGAAAAAAAAACAAAACATTAAAGCAAGTATTTTACAGCAGTCCAAGCGTGTCAAATCTTATTCCTTCTTCTCTTATTTAACATTTTGTTATTGCCGATACTTAAGTATCGACGATTTTATTACTTTTTATTTAAAAGATAAACATTTAAACTATTTATTGATGTATTTATATTTATATTCATAAATCCACAAGTTAGAAAGAATAACTAAGGGGTCCAAAAGGCTTTCACCTTAAGTTTCAATGCACAACACGAAATGTTATATTTTTTATTTTATTTTTTTAAGAATAAAATTAGAAAAATTCATCTTGGATGGGGTAATCTCACTAGCAAGGTGTGGCTACCGACAATCTGTGAACATTAGTACCATATTATACTATAATAATTGAAAATGTAATACACACAAACATAAATATATTTACGGTCTTATTGTAGGTCCTTGTCTCATGCAGCAGTACTGCATACCGAGGTGAATGCAGCAGAACAATGGCACAAAACAGCATTTATTATCACCGCACCGTTTCATTGAAAAACTCGAAAGATTTATTACGATTTCATCAGTGTAGTAGGAACCTGCATAGTGGAAAAGAGAAATAGTTTCATTATAGGACACAAACGATAACATTTATTAACTGGAATTAGTGAATGACACAATTTCTTCCTTATTAAACTATAATAGTTTATTTCATATCATACAGCAACGTTTCGGGAGATTTCCCCCATCTTCAGGCTG
>NW_027112092.1:416661-432344 GCF_000696795.3 Halyomorpha halys | reverse complement strand
TAATACCATAAGAATCTTCCAGTTAAAGGATTATTAAATTTAGATAAAATTTATGAGTTCTTTAAAACTAATCCAAGCATTAGCATAAGCAATATCAAATAATTCCGATTTAATAAAAACTGTCCAACGCTTGACAACATTAAATATTTTGAGTCATATTTAATCTCTTGGGGCAAGGTATTCTTAGGATTTGCCGTAAGAAAGGTTAATGTCCCGTTTTGAATGAATGATATAGCAACTTTTTTGTTTGAATCGATAAAGCGGACACTTCTCAAAGGGTCATATCCACATTGAAATAGTTTCACAGGTCTTAAATATTGAATTTTCAAAACGACTTCCTCTGAAGCTCCTTTAATTTTGTTTGTTTGAAATGATTTTATTAGTTATGAAAAGTAGGTAAATATAAATCATCAAAGGATTTGATGATTAATTTAAGGGAATAAGAGTGTAGCGATCATGCTACTATCTGCCGCTTGACCGTTATATACTGACGCGACACAACGAGAACTACTACAGTCGTCCGATTCATGTACTTTTATGTACCGTCATGTACTTTTATAGAACATGTTGTGCGATGTTGGAGGTATAGAAGTTTAGGCTTAATCCGCTGCCAATTGGAGGCTCCTTTACCCCACTGGTTATTCAGCGACTGTCCAATGTACCCGATACCCTGTTCAAGTCCACGTTCGATTATTCAGCCGAAATTGCTGAATGTGCAGATAGACTGGCCGTGAGCAGGAACATCGGAATGTGAGGGCTCTACGGAAGTCGCTACGTGAGAATGCGTTTGAGGAATGGTCCAATTGAAGGTGGCAAGGCATTGGAGTACGCCACTTCCAGGAGACCCCAAAAGCCAATGAATTTAACTGAAACTAAACATTAATTATGCACCTCTGCGTGAAGTCTCACGTATCAGCGGACAGGTCAGAGAAGTTCAGAGAAGTCTCTTAGTCGTAAATGCAACAGAAATCCTGAACCATCAGCTCATATGATGGAAAAATGCCCTAACAACTCCCCCCCTCGTTACACGCCGACGCAACAGGGTAAAGCAAGGGTTAATGAAGCTCTTTAGAGAAAGGGATTTTGCCTGCTTCGACGAGGTCAGCTGCATAGATACTGAGGGATCCACGCGATATGCGATTGTCGCTTTCCCCAAGACAGGTAAGTCAGCATTCATTCTGGATCTCAGAGTGAGATATGAAATCAATGACCTTGACCAGGCAAATAGAGTAGATAAAGAATGTATAATAAATATATCCCTTACCTTAAGGAAAAGTTCCGTGAGAACTTTCGGGAATGGGACTTCAATGTGAGAGGCTTATGGTTTGGAGCTCGGGGTACTATACCAATAGTACAAGAGCCGGGAAGAGAAAAAGGCAGTTATCTCACCCCAATTTTTGAAAACTAGGTATAATTACTAGTCAAAACTGAAAAATCTGTCAACTATAGGTAGGGGGAATAAAAAATAGCGGCTGTTTCAAAACCTTTAAAAAAACATTAATTTTTCATTCAGAACTCTATATTTTCAAAACTATAAATCAATTTATTTTAGTGAATTTCATGTTTATTTATCATGTTTATCATTTAGTTTATGACCTTTACCTTCATAAGAGTAGTGGTTTTCATGATATTTCCTAAAATAAATTGATTTATAGTTGTTCAGCCAGTAGGTTGGATTTATGAAAAACTTTATTTCAGAAACCATTGTACGTACAGATGTCTGCCAACATTCAAATTAAATCCTTCAAAATAGGTATACAAAATCATTCATTACAATTAGTTTCCTCATAGCTCTTCAATTATGGGCACGATTTTTAGTTTTTAATCAGAGTAGTTTAGTATTTTATGCGCGTTTGAATATAAATAAAGAATATTTAAAGGTGCTTCTACATGTTTGCTTAACAATGGCAAATTAGCGCGTGCCCAAGCGTATAGATTAGTTATTTGGATTGGCTGGTACAAGTTGGCTTGAATTTGCGGCCCGTTGAGAGTCGGTTTTAGGGCGCTTGTGCTGCATCCACAAGCTTCTTTTCAGTTAGCATTGCTTTAGAACTATTAACAGATGAATATTTGCACTCTCCGTGTTTTAGTTAATTAAAGAATCTCCCCAACCTTTGGATTCAATAATTAACGCTTGTTTAAGATAATATATTTTGTAATTCTATCGTTTCGGGTTAAATATATTGTTGTTAACTAACTTTAGCAGTTTATTTTGAATTTAAAATAACACAAGTATATATATTTCTGAAGACATTATATGTCTAGGTAATTAAATTAAAAATTTTCTGATGAATTTTTTAGAACGAAGTTTGAATTGATAGGTAATATAATACTATTTATTTGATTTTTATCATATAAAACCTACTTTGCTGATATATATATATATATATATTTCATTTCATTTCACTTATCTTTAATTTGTTCCTTTTTATAATAAAATTAGGATAAATTGAGTTTAATTGCCGAAAAAATTCTAAAGAACAAAAAAAGCATTTTCAATTTTAGTACACAATTCAATTTTTTTTTTAATTTACAAAATTTATATTATATTAATCGGATTAAAAAAAAAAATGTGTTTTATTAGTCATAAGTATCCTGTGTATAAGGTAGTCCATTGGTACCGAGTATTAGTACAACTCATTGGATTTGCGACAAAGGGCAAACGTGTAGATTGAGTATAGTTTAATTTGACTCAAACTCACTTGATTTTGGGGTTTTTCGTCTTTTTAATGTATAAATCACTGATAATAACTCATCAACAAGGTAAATTTGTTTTTTAAATGTTACATTAACTATTAAAAATAAATATTTCTTTATTTATAATCTTAAACTTTCTTGGGACTGATTAATTATGTTTAAATAAATAAAATTTTATCCATTTTAATCTAAAAACATTTTTATTTTATTTATAAGTCCGACTTTTCGGCCAATTCGGACATCCTCAGGACAATCTTAGTACAATATTAGAATTAATCAACAGACACCTTTGTTAAAAATTAATAATTAAATAAATAAATAATTTTAATTGGGGTAATTTGTTGAATTGACCTGGCCAGAATAGCCTGGATGAAGTTTTTTTTTTTTTTTAAATGATTTAGTTCTAATATTGTATTAAAGCCGAAAAGTCGGACTTATAAATAAAAATTAATATGTTTTAGATTAAAATGGATAAAATTATATTTGAGATAATGCAAGAACGTCCATGTCAAATCCTCCAGATTACCTTTATTAATATTATATATCTTATGGGTATACTTTCGTCGGACACTTTTCTTGACTATATTATTAACGCTTACTTTTGTTGGCCGAAGTCCAGGCACACAGTGAAGCACTTACGATGAGAACTATCGGATACACCATCATTTTATTTACTAATCTATCACTATTACAATCTTTATAACATATTTATTACTTTACAAGCTTTTATAATTCCGATTATTTATATTCTTAGTATGATAAGACGGCTTATTTATGAGATGTTGAATCCCAGTCCTGTCAGCGAAGGTTTTTCCAAAGAAAAAAAAATATAAGTTTTTTTCTCAACAGCCCAAGAGGAGGAAAAAGCCAGTGATTTCACCACAATTTTTGAATACTTTAATGAAACTATTTATATTTATTAGTCAAAGTTAAGAAGTTAGCAGAGTATATTTCGGGGGAATAAAAAATGTTTCAAAACGTCAAAAAAAAAATCACATTCTGAGCTCCGTATCGTCAAAACTACTAAAAACACTAGAAACCTAATATAACATAATTTAAAGTATAGTAAATTTACTAAAATATGAGCCCTCATAGAGCTGTTTGTGTTCAGTAGTTCTAGAGATACAGTTTTTTAAAACCAACATTTCATAAAAAATGTATTGGAAATAAGTAGTTAGTGAATTAGTTGTGGGAAATTTATAGATCAGGAAATATAGACCGATAGCCGTTATACGGGCACTGTTTTCAATGATTCCCATATACCAAGAAAACTAAACACTATATTTTATACAAAGTTAAAAAAAAGATAAAATTTTCAACATAACGTCTATATTTTATGTAATTGTCTGCTAATGTACGACAGTAAACAAGCGCTTTAAACCAATGTGTTTTCGTTTTTTTGGAAAAATTCTCCAATCGTTCCAATGTATCAACTTCTCTTGCCTAAAATCAACTAGTTTAAATATTTCAGGTGTGCTCACTTCACACTGAAAATTTAGAGGGGTGTTTTTCATAGACAAACAAAAAGTTGACCATCTATTTATTATACGTTTTTGAAGAAATTTTATTGGCTTTCATTTCATATAGTAACTTAGTCTTCGGTATCATTGTATTTACCTGAAGGAAATGTAGAAGGCATCTCCACCATGTAAGAGACCACCACTAGAAATAGAAACGTGATCACCTGCTCATATACTCAATTCAGTATCAATACACTCACAGATTGAGGATTCAATCGAACTGACAAAAGGGATGTTGAACTCGGGGAGAAGCCAGCTTGTTGTTATAAATATTCCCTCTACTGGCCCAACGTTCTCTGGACCGATGGGGAAAAGCTGGATAGGCGTGACTCTGGCCTCACCAACGTGGGTAAGATACATTGTCGATTGGACCCTCAGATCTGAGACGAGTTCAGACCACAAAGGTCTGCCTTTGGATGTGTTATATGAAGAGGTGTATTCCCACGGCATCGACAATGGGTATGTAACGAAATCAATTGGAATGCTTATCGAAGTATGCTGGAGGCAGAGATTGTCGACAGGGGCGGAATCGGCAAACCTGCATGACCTGGTCTGTAGAGTTTCCAGGATTACCGAAGCCATCTGACATGCCGCCGAGAACTCCCTCCATCACCGAAAGGTCCTATTCTATGGTGAACGCCGGCCTTAACCTCATGAAAAGAGGCCTCTACAAGGCGTCCCAGAAGCGCAGATGTGGCCAGAGTACATTGAAACGAGGTGCGCTCGCAGAAAAAGGGATCGAGGAACGAATTTATCGTCGAAAAGAATCCCTGGGGTATTCCGTACAGGGTGGCTTTGCAAATTGACTCCACTGAAAACGTTTGTAGCCTTCAAGCATGGAGATTTCCAGGAAACCACCCTTATAGAGGCAGCTAATATCTTAATTTGGGTGACTCCAGCGATGATCCGTCTGAGGACAACGGACAGGCTAAAAACTGGCCGAGCTCCCAAACTTGACGCTATAGACGCGGTGTCCTGAAAAATAGTATCCCCTATATTGAAGAAAGGCTTATGGATATCTACAATGACTGCCTGGAAAAGGGATCCTTTCGTACAAGCTTGAAGATTGCCGATCTGAGACTCCTCTACAAGGAAGGGGACAGGGATATGCAATTCCCTAATTCCTATAGAACTATATGTCTCCTCTCTCTGATGAGCAAGGTTCTGGAGAACCTCATCAAGATCACTCTGTGAACACTGGTTTTTAGAACAGCAATTCATCCACGGCAATACAGCACCATAAAAGGCAAGCGAACCACTGTTGCTCTGCTTCGAGCGCGTGCAGATATTGAACAGAGGGAGGAGATGTATGTCATCCTGCTACTCTTTGGCATACCCTCCGCCTTTGACAGCTCCTGGTGGTCGCTCTTGCTCCAGCACTTGCAGAGATCTGAAGACCAGAACGACTACCTAGAGAACAGACATGTTAAGATAAAAGGTAGTTCTTATGAAGTAGAAGCTTCCCAAGAGAGGGGATTCTCTCAGAAGTCATTACTTAGTCCAGTCCTATGAAAGCTGATTTTTAACGAGTTGTTGTCAGACCTAGAAGAAGAACGGTTTCTGCCACTGGTTACGTCGATGATCTGGCTACAGTAGTGTATCTGGTATGGTACCTCTCGACCACCTCCTTCAGGAAGACGTGATGATGTTTCAATTCAAGAGAGAGGGATCGATAGGTCTGCCTGAAAACCTGCAGGTGAGGGTTAATGAGAACTCAAGTAAATAGAAAACCATTCACCGGGAGGACACCACAGAAGAAGCAATACTTCTATATTTTTAAGGTTCTTTATTTTTATGATGTCAAACTTTTCATTGATGAAGATCGGTTTTTCTTCGCCATGTATGTATCCTAATCTTATCAATGGGTAAAAAGTTATCAGTGTTTGCTTAAGGATCATTTCCTTAAATTGTAGTTAAGATATAATCTGATAATATTTCAATCATAGCGACAATTTTAATACCTCAATTTTGAAACAAAGTTCAATTCAAGACTTCTACTGCAAGGATAATTAGGTTTGTTCCTATAACCAGTCCTGAACTAGGGCCTATAATACCTAATACAGGATTAATGCCATGTGCATGCTCGAGCGTTTACCAGTTTTTTTACTGAGCTGATTTCTGAAGGTTGCAAACTTTTTGGGTCAAGGTTTGGGTGAAGGTTTTGGTCAAGTGGAACAGATGACTGACAGTTTGATTATAGCTGCTCCCAACAATTTTCGGACCGTAAAAAATGTCGTAGGAATAAACCTATAGGTTATCATAGAAAGTTAATTTGCAGTTCTTCAAGTTAGTAGAGGAAGGCTCTCCAGCAGTGAACGTTGCATATCCTACAATCCTTTTAATTTTATTCTACACTTACAATTAGCTTTTCTTGTTTGTCACAGAAAAAAATTGTTCAGCAATTTTTAAATCAATCTTTGTAACTAAGTTCTACCCATAACTGTAAGCAGAACTTATCAGAAAATAAATAAAATAAACCCACCTACTGGCCGGGAGTGAGGGAAAAAATGTGTTCCGATATGTCGACGCGACACATGTAGCACATTTATTACAAGAGCCGGGAAGAAAAAATGGCAGATATCTCACCCCAATTTTTGATTACTTAAATAAAAACTATGTATAATTGCGAGTCAAAATTGATGAGTCTGCCAAGTATAGGTAGGGGGATTAAAAAATGGCGGCTGTTTCAAATCCTTAAAAAAACATTGATTTTTCATTCGGAGCTCTTTATCTAAAAAACTACAAACAACACTAGAAAATCTAAGAGAACATTATTTAAAGAAGAGTACAGTTCCTGAAATATTAGCCCAAAAAGAGCTATTTACGACAAATAGTTCTCGAGATATAGCTTTTTAAAAAGCAAAATTTCTTAACAATCTACTGAAAGATTATAGGAAGATGGTCAGGGTTGCGGTCACAAGTGAAACGAAAATAGTTTACAACTATTTAACTATTTTCGTTTCACTTGTGACCGCAACCCTGACCATCTTCCTATATATCAATTTTAACGGTCAACTATTTATACATATATACTGAAAGATTAGTAGTTAGTTAATTTATTTTGAGAAATCTATATCTCAGGAACTATGTGAAAGATGTCTATTAGCACTCAAATTAAAGCAAGTTTAATGGACTATACAGAAGTTTATGACCTTTACCTTCGTAGGAATAGTAGTTTTCATGATATTTGCTAAAATAAATTGATTTTTAGTTGTTCGGACAATAAATTTGATTTATGAAAAACTTTATTTCAAAAACTATTGGACGTACTGATGTCTGCCAGTGCTCAAATTAAAGCTAGTTAAATTTACTACAAAATAGTTAATAATGTTCGTCTTTGTAGGAGTAGTAGCTTTTATGATATTTGACATAATAAACTCACAAAATGTTAATTTCTAGTTGTTCGTATAAAATGTTGGATTTTTGAAAGAAAATATCTCCAGACCCATAAGACGCATATATGTCTGCCAACACTCAAAATAAAGGAAATTTAACATACTATAAAGTAGTTTATGACACTTTTCTTCGTAGAGGTAAAAGTTTTTATGATATTCACGTATGAATATAAATTTGGCATATGAATAAATCACTTTATTTTAGCAAATTTCATGAAAACTATTACTCCTTCGAAGATAAACTTCATAAACTAATTTATAGCTCATTAAACTAGTTTTAATTTGAGTGCTAATAGACATCTGTTCGTCACATAGTTCCTGAGATATAAGTTTCTCAAAATAAATTAACTAACTACTGATATTTCAGTACATTTTTATTAAAATGTAGCTTTTTAAAAAGCTATATCTCTAAAACTATTTAATGTAAATAACTCTATTAGGGATCATATTTTAGTAAATTTGATCTTATTTAAATGACGTTCTCTTAGGTTTTCTTGAGTATTGTTTTGTAGTGGAGCAACAAATGCCTCTCAATGTGCATGCACCTAGGCTCACGGTACTACGAGATCGGTTTCAACCGAATTGCTACAAATTGCATAACTAAGTACTACAATCAATAATCATAACACTATTTAAAAATATATTTATTTTGGACTACTGTTTGGTAAATTTTGAAATTGACGTTGTACCGAAACGTTATACTATTGATATAATAAAGAGTGTTGAGACTTAACAAGAAAACCATTTGATTTATTTAATAAATAAATACTAGTTTTAAGAAATTGCAAAAATTATATATACATTTTTTTTTAAATTTAATTATCCCAGGCATTAGATTTATTTTTCGAAAATTGCGATATCCTCAACAAGAGACCTCAATCTACACAAAACATGGGCCGTATGTTGTGTGGGAAGTGAAAATTGTATGATACGCTTGCCTCACCTCATTTTTACCTCAACAATATTTCCTTGAATCCAAATCTTCAGCAGAAATTGTAGGTATGCTATCGATATTTAGGATTTTATACTATCGATATCAAATAGTCTGAACTCCCGACTTTCACGTGGTGGAAGTGGAAGGGGGGGAGGATGAAGTAGAGAAAGTAGGGAACATAAATAAAAGAGGTGCAGAAGTTGGGACAGACCCGACCGGATTAGAGCGACCCTTTGGCTGGAGGCCAGGCGCACTTTGTCAAGGCCCACTGGAGGCCCCTCCAGGTACATCTGTGCTCTCACGAGTGTTACTATTTCATATTGGAGGGTACGCAACCTGTGCCAAAGTCTGAATCCAAGTAACTGATGTTTTTACTTTCACTATCATATATATGGATTATCTGGTAAGGGGTATTCCGATCGTACAATTTCGAATTCAAGTTTCGGACGGAAGCACGCTTTGAGGTCCCCTTAGTCGAAATTACCAACTATCACAAAATTTTCTATGTTTCTGTGAACAGTCTCGCTCAAAAATGAAAAATCGAAAACTTATTTTTTTCTTACAATTAAGTAGATGCTTCTATAAACTGGACTAAACATGTAAACATTTAATGACCTTTTGCTTAGTTTTAAATTGATCCAAATAACATTAAATCTATGGATTTATGGAGTTAATTAAGAATTAAAACTAGAGTTGAAGGTAGCAGCGTGGTAACGCGCCGGTCTGCCCACCCAAAGGTTGCGAGTTCAAGTCCCCGGCCTAATCCAGGATTTTTTTCAAGCATATAATTAAACAACACCCACTCATAGCCTCCCCCCGTCGCGCCAATAATAATAATTAAAACTCAATAAAATAAAAGTAGACTAGAACACCTGTTCAATCACCAAAGTCTGAGATTAATCAAAATCTGCAATAATTGATATATTTGTAAAAAATAACTGGTTCTGGATTTTTACTTGACAGAACTGTATCTGATGGATTTAAATAGATGAATCATGACCAAATTGTGACTTGCCTATTTTAATTTTTCTTGAAATTACTACACAATTAGTTGATGTATGTTTAACCAAAGGTGGTTACAATTTTTATTAGTTATGTTAGAACGAGGAGAAGATGATTGGGGGTGCGGTCAATGATAAACACAAATAAGTTCGATTAACCTATTTTATTGTGCCAATGTTTCGGCTAGAGTTTCTAGCCTTCTTCAGGGCTAAAAACAGAACAAGATAATAACCAAAGTAAGTATAGAAAAATAAAAAAGAAAGTATAAACAGAATAATTTTACACATAAAATGAAGTGATGAGAGAAGCGGGAAATAAAATGTATACATAGGTAATTGAAAAAGTGGGTAAAATAACATAATTAAGGAAATGAAGTTATATAATGAAAACAAGTATGAACATATTAGTTATTATTAATTTAAAAATTGAAATATGAAAAGAAAATAAAAATTGAGAGAAAGAAAATATATGTAACAATAATATTTGATAAAGAGGCAAAATATAAGTAAAGTATACCAAGAAATGAATAGAAAAAAAAAATTCTGGAAACACCAATAATAATATAGTGAACAAAACTTATTACGCGGTTAAGGAAAATGGATAAAAGTGGAGAAAATAAGGGGAAAGAGTAAAATAAGATAAAAGTAAATTAAGGGGAAAGAGTAAAATAAAGAAAGGGGAAAGAAAACAAAAAAAGAATAAAAACGAACATGTTCGCTGGAAGATCAAACGCCTAATGGATACTGCGCTAATGACGGCCGAACTCTGAATTAAAAAAGCCGTTACAAGAATGACTAAGGACGTGTAAATGAAAGCGTGTGAGAGGGTGACGACATGTTATGTTAGCATTCAATTTTCATTGTTGATTAGATGGAATCATAAAGATTAATAAATAAGATTACAATTACTTGGTGGTTGACTTCTACTATTGAGATATTCTGTGGAGCTTGAAGATTAGCTCTGTTGTTATGTTTAGTCCTCTCATCCTGATTCTGTTCTCTGCCTAGTGGTGTTGAATAAATTATTCACTCATCCTGAGTGATAGTTAACTACCAGCATAATAAAGTTGCCCAAGATATCCTGTATGTCACTCATCATTTGAGTTTGTTCTCACACTTCTGGTACATGCTTTCCTGCTCATTGGGTCTAACTTTATCTGTATGCCATTAAATGGCAGCATTTTTAGCTGTCCCTTAATATGTTTGAGGGGGCTTCCATAAACAACACCAATACAAAATGGTCGGTCAGAAAAAAAAGTGAACATTAGAAAAATTATTGAATGCCAGTTTTTAACTCTGTGAAAAACATTAATAAATCTTTTCCTAAGCTGATTTGATAAGGGTTGACACCAAAGCATATAAACTTATAAAAGAAATTACATGTTTTTTTATACTTTTATGGTTTGAGTGTGGATTTAATTTTCAATAAGCACTGAATTGTTCGATAATGTTCTTTATGTATTTTTGCCTTCAATTGTTACCTACGTATGGAATACATGGTAAGGAGAAGTACTGCGATCGCCAAAAATTTAGAAATTTGCGTTTTCGACAGTGATAAATAATAATAAATTTCAACAGTATTCAGAAAAGTAATTTTAATAACATTTCTGAGTGAACAGTTTTTACATTTTTCTTTTGTAATATTAGGGCAGAAATATAAAAACATAACAGTATTCTAAAATTTAAATTCTGCTCTAAACCATATAATTAACATATGAAATGGAGAAAAAAAGTCATATTCTAGTGTTATATATTACGTTTATGGTTATTATTGTATACTTATCTAGGCTTATTTATCATAAGATCACAAATATTGTCTGATTAGGCTAAAATAATTATGCTGTGTGATTAGCAACCCAATAAAGTTAGAATGCACAACTTTGTATTTTAATAAAGTTTTTCCTTCCTACTCAAATTACTTATCGATTAATTATCTGGTTGGTCCAAGTTGGCCTGAATTTGAGGCCTACCAGTTAAGGGTCGGTTTTTGGGGCACAAAAACATCATCCACACATTCGTGTTCAGTTATTATTGTTTTAGAAATGCCAAAAGAAAAATATTTATACTTTTCGTGTTTTAATCAATTAAAAAATTTCCTCAACCTTCAGATTCAATAATTAACTGTATATATTATAGTTCCATCGAATCGGTGTATATACTTTGATTCAATCTGGTCTACTAACTTTAGAAAGTTTATCCTCTATTAAACACTTCACAAATATAAGTTTATGGAGACATTTGGGGTATTCATGATGTTTTGTTAAATGTTTTTTTTTAATAATTTATTTATTGTTATTTACAACTGTATACAAATATTTACAACAAGTAACTTTGATGTAGGTGACATGATACAAACATGTGGAGAATCTACCCACTGATAAAACTCCAATAACATTTCTACAGGAGAAGATCTCGAGGCCATCTTCTTTTCAAGTAATGAAGGAGAAGCCAGGTTAGAAACAAGTGGATTTGGGTGGTTGAGAAGTTTATCATGGAAGGAATGGTATCTGGTTCTGGCCAAATCGGCAACATATAGAACATTGAGGTCCTGATGGATGACTTGTTTTATGACAAAGTAAGGAGCATTAAGGATTTTGGACAGTAAGGATTGGATTCGGGAGGAATTTGATGGTTTAGTGGAGCCCCAAAGCTCAACTCTGTATGTCCTGATAGGCCTTATAATAGTCATGTAGACCAGTCTTTTGTAATGGATTGGCAATTTAGACCGTTTGTCTAGTAAATGTTTTAATAGTCGGAATCGACAAGCAGTTTATTGTCTTTTTAGTCTTGTATGTGGATTCCATGTCAGTCGTTTGTCCAGATGTAGTCCTAAGTAACGGATCTGTTCGACAGGAATAAGAAGGGTATTGTTAAAGGGTACTGTAGGGCAAGAAGTGGGTTTACGACGAAGGGTAAATGTGATTTGGTGAGATTTATTGGAATTAATTTTAATCCTCCAGTAATGGCACCATTCTTCAAGAGTGGTGATGTGGGATTGGAGGGTTTGGGACACAATGTAAGGATCACTGTTCACTGACAATAGGGTTGGGATGTCAGCTGTGAAAACTGTACAAAGAATAGGACCAAGGATACTACCCTGAGGTACACCAGGAGACTGACGGAATAGGGATGAATAAGCGCTGTTGTGATTTATTTGAAATAATCTGTCGGAGAGATAAGAACGGATAATGAAGAAGTATGTAGAGGGTAGGAATTTACGGATCTTGTATAGCAGTCATGGGTGCCAGATTCTATCAAAAGCCTGTTCTACATCAATAAAGACTCCCGAGCAGTGCATTCCGCGATCCAATGAGGACAAGACAACATCAATCACACGATGGCATTGCTGGATAGTGGAGTGGGATGTGCTGAATCTAAACTGGTGATCTGGGATTATATGATTGGAATCAAGGATAGGGTACAGGCGTTTTAAGATGAGTTTCTCAAGGATTTTGCCCATGAGGTAACAAAGAGATAGGACGGTTGGAGGATTATGTTAAATGTAAAATGTTTTACCACGTCAAATTTTATAAGTGTAGGATTGTGAGCAGCCCTATTTTAAGACATGTTAAATGGTAAATGCATAAGAGCTCTTAGGAGGTTTTCTAGACAACTTGTTTTATAACCTTTCCTCATTAAACTTCATGTTAATGTTTATTTCTAAGTATTGATTAAAATAATTTATTACAACATGCCTAAATTAAGTAAAAAGTTGAAGGTGCGTGAAAGTTTGGCTACTGAGTGCCTTATTGATCTTCTAACTTGTGAGGAAGAGAATCAAGATGAGCTAATTGACAACTGTAATTACATTAATATTATTATAATCCATTGCTTTATTAGTTATAAAAACATCCAAAACAATACTAACACAAAATACGAGCAAGTAACCTAACACAACAAACAAAATTATGACAAGCTCAGCTGGTTTGTTGCGTGACGTCATTCTCCATTTAACAAACCTCGTAACAGACTCTCAACCATGTTATATGTTATATCGTTTTAACATGGTAACATAAAAAAATATTTTTATATTTAACAAGCTTCAACATGTTAAACTAAAGATCATGAATACCCCTATTAAATTTTTGTGTAATAAGTTAACAAATATCTGATAAAAATTCTAGACTTTGTTGTCAACGAAAGTTGAATTTAAAGGTTATGTAGTTTAATGTATATTATTTTTTATCATCTACCACTTTCTTTGCTGATAAGTTTTCTTATATTTTGCATATTATTATTTTTTATAAAGAAAATAGAGTAAATCAAATGAAATAGCCGACAAAAGTCACATGAGCGTATGTATATCGACGTTTGTTTCTTCCATTGATTACCAAGGATTTGTGTTAGTCTTGGGTTTGTGGCAAGTATCAAAAGTGTATATTCAGCATAACAACTACATTAGCTTCACGACATATTTCTACAACTTATGGGATCCGCTACGTATTTTACATTAGGGAGCCCTTTATTGTAAGATGATATAGTTCTTATTAAAATTTGTTCGAAAAGTGAGGATTTTAGTGTGAGAATATAGGAGAGTAATTAATAGCATACTTATATTTTTTTAACGAAGTATAATCCCAAAAGAGGCAGTCTTTGTTGATTAAATAATTAATTATTTGTCCTTGTTAATTATATAAATAATTATATAAAATAAAATAATACAAAAATGAGATTTTCGATTAGGTCTCCTACATTATCTTGAGTAAATATCTAAATCAATCTTTCCATTCTTCAATCTTTTTAAAGATCAAGGACAATCTAATAATAAAGTGTATATATTAGGGGTATTCATGATGTTGTGTTAAATGTTAAATGTTTTACCATGTTAAATGTTATAACTATAAGATTGTGAGCAGCCCTATTTGAAGTCATGTTAAACGTTAAATGCATAAGAGCCCCTAGCGGATTTTCTCAGCAACTTGTTGTATAAGCTTTTATGTTTATAACCTTCCTTCCAGACCCTCATGTTATTGTTTACTTCAGTTTTGATTTAAGTAATTAATTACAACATGCCTAGAGTGAGTGAAAAGTGAAAGTTTAGCTTATGAAATGAAATGAAAAAATAACTTTATTCCTGGACATATGTCCCCTAAGAATAATTACATGGTTCATATAGTAAGATTTTTATCTGGCGAGCATTTACAAATTTTCAGATAGTAAAATGAAATTACATTGCTTTTTACTGTTTTTTTCTCAAATGTATCATTAAAATTATCCATTCTGGTTTAATAACAGGGATATGAATACCACAAACACATGAAAGAACTGAGCTGTCATAACAACAAAAATGGTGGCGATCTCAACTGCTCTATTGTGTGACGTCATTCTCCATTTAACAGACCAAGTAACAGACTCTCAGCCATGTTAAATGTTATTTCGTTTAACCACGGTAAAAGAAGGCAATTTTTTTCGATTTAACATGAGTTTTTCCATTTAACACGCTTTAACATGTTAAACCAAAGATCATGAATACCCCTATTATAGGTAAATTTTCAATCAAAATGAAAATTAATTTTCACATTATAAAACAAATCGTTAGAAACTATCAATAAATAATTTCAAAAACACGGCCTCTGGCAACCTCCGTCCCTTTATATACTATGAATCTTATAGATAAAATATCCCCATATTCAAATATTTTGTTCACAAAAATTAATCATCAATATCTGAGCATTATAGTCACGACACAAATATTATTATACCCCATACCTATCTCAGTCTGTTCATCATTTGTGGATGTTATTAAAGAGCTGGGGTATTTGAATCTGACTTCCAGAAAAAATTTACCATTCACACAGACTATATCTGGATTATTAGTAGATTATTTGGTGGATTTTTACGGCTTACAATCAAATATTTTGTTTCATCTTCATTTTCTTGCAAGCAGATTTCCTCTACTTCTCTCAATAGAATCTTTGCGACTATTTTCATGTTATCCTGGTAATTTCCTAGGACCAAAATGTCTTATCATTGTAATATTGATAGATACGGGGTATAATAATACTTGCGCCGTGAATATGATACCCAAATATTGATAATTACTCTTTATGAATAGAAAAAGAACAGTAATGGCACCATTCTTCAAGAGTGGTGATAATAAAGAAAGGGGAAAGAAAACAAAAAAAGAATAAAAACG
>NW_027112092.1:412203-415872 GCF_000696795.3 Halyomorpha halys | reverse complement strand
TATATATATATATATATATACCTTATTTTTCCGATTCAAGCATCATTATTGAACATTATACAGTCAGAGCCATTAGATAAAAGTATAATTTGGTTAAATTTCTAAACTTAAAACTAAAGTCTTAGTAACTAACCGGTCAGTTGTTTTTCCAATGTAGGAATCGCATTACTAGAGCTGTCTGTGAACTGTAGAAGTGGTTGTGTTGTATAGTCTGACTCCAATAGACAACCTATAAAAAAAAGGTCTCGACAATTTATAAAGGTTAAGTAGGTGGTAAGGAGATGAATGGGCAGAATAAGTCTTACGGGTTTGAGCTGTAAGTCCTCGAAGGATGGAAACTTTGTAAGGTATGATTCAGCCGTCGCGAAGGGACAGCAAGTCCTGCACTGGGTACGAGCCGCTGGTACTTGCTAGAAGTAATCTTCATTCTGCAGGGTACAAGTTTGCAGTCACTAAGAGAGATGTAAGTCCTGACTGGATTCGAACCGCAGATCCTTACGATAGGAAATCGAGGTTAAGACAGGAGGGGAGGTCCAGAGGATGCAAAGTGAAATAGTAGACTAATAGGTGAAATATATTTCCAAAAATAGCACAAGAATGTTCTGTTTCTGCTTCCTAAGGCAGGGTATTCCGTGAGGCGGAAATTCGCACGGATGTCTCCCAATTTTAGCCTAGTCAAGTTTGGACTATTAAAGCCGTTGAGAGATGCTACGAATAAGACGTTTACTCTTAGTGGATCAGAATGTTTTATTATAATCTTTAATTCAAATAATACATTTATCAATATTACAATTTTAACATAGTTGTTGCATGTGTCAAATTAAAGTATATACAAGGTGTATGACTGGGCTATGGAAATTGTAGATGTAATATTGAGGTGGTTGATGATGATGTCGATGTTAACTATTGCTAGATGGACTTACTCCATGGTTCTTTCTTCCCCCCACATTCTTAGGCCTCTCTCAGCTCTGCTGCCGGGAACCACTCAAGTAAATCTACTCACTCATGTAGATATTAATGATGAGTTAACAAAAGAAAGAATGGACGCTTCTCTGGCAGAGACAAGATGGCTATCTCACACTAGTTTGGTTTTCTTCTCTTGCCACTGAAAGCGCTGGAGGAGGTGAGATTTGGCTGTTGGTCACATGGGGCGCTACTAATCTTATACATGGCAGCCAATCCGATTCAACCTTTCGGTTGCCGTAGATTACCCGGAACACAAGGAATAGTACAAAATGGTATTAGAGTGAATGCCTTGATGCATGTATGTATGAAAAGTCGTTCGAAACTGAAATTACATTTTTAGGACAGGTGTATGCCTAGGTTAGAAGAAAGAGTATGATGGAGGGGATACACCTCCAGGTTGAGTGATGCCAGAAGGCTGTGCCTATTCTTTCGTAGGTGTGGCATCCGGTAAGCCATATTTGACAGTTGAATGTTGAGAGTTGTTACAGATCCCCGTGTAGCCCTAAGAGCCCGGAGGAAAAGTCACTTATTACACCCCAATTTTTTGTTACTTTAATGAAAACTACGTATAATTTCTATTGAAAATTGATGAGTCTGCCAAGTATAGGTAAGGGGAATAAAAAATGGCGGCTGTTTCAAAACGTTAAAAAAATAATTTTCCATTAGAAGCTCTATATCTTTAAAAATGCCAACAGCGCTAGAAAACCTAATAACCTAAAGAGCCTTCTTCTTTATGTGAAAAATGCTGAAATCCATAAAGATTTGAAAGTAATGATGTATAATGCTTTGACATATGGCTACCAGACCTGGTCTCTAACAGGTATCAGAAAAGTACAGAAAGCAAAATCAAGAGATTTGAACAGAAAGTCCTCCATACAATAACATGAGCAATCTGGGATCAGAGCCTTAACACATGGAGGAGATGAGCTAACAGTGAACTGCTTGCGGAGACTGGTCAGTCAAGATCTCATGATATGAAGGCAAGGAGGTAAAGATGAAACATATGGTTTGAAGCAATCCATCAGGACGCCTCTACACAACAATGAATGCCAGTATAGTTGGCAAGAGACCACGTGGGAGGCCAAAAATCAGATGGATAGAATCAACAAAAATGCAAAAGATCTGCATGCATCAAACTGGAAAGTAGTAGCCCAAAATAGGCAGGCCTGAAGAAGGCTGGTTGGGGTGGCCAAAGGTTTACAAGGTCTAAAGAGCCAACCACAAAAAAATATATATATATCAGTATTATATGTTATCAATGATACCTATCATTGTTATATGTCATTAATGATACTAATCACTATTATATGTTATCAATTACATTTATCAATATTATATGATATCTATCGATATTACATTTTATCAATGATATCTATCAATAGTATACGAGGAGAAGATGGTTGGGGGTGCGATCAAAGAGAAACACAAATAAGTTGGACTGACCTATTTCATTGTGCCAATGTTTCGGCTAGAGTTTCTAGTGGGCTAAAAACAGAACAAGATAACAACCACAGTAAATATAGAAAAGAATAAAGAAAGTATAAACAGAATAACATAAAATGAATAATTTTACAAAATAGAATTTATAAAATGAAGTGATGAGAGAAGCGGGAAATAAAATGTATACATAGATAAAATTATTATTCTATTTCTTTCCATATTTCAATTTTTAAATTATTAATAACTAATATGTTCTTACTTCTTTGCATTATATAACTTCATTTTTGTTTCATTTCCTTAATTATGTTATTTTACCCACTTTTTCAATTACCTATGTATACATTTTATTTTCCGCTTCTCTCATCACTTCATTTTATTAATTCTATTTCATTTTATGTTATTCTGTTTATACTTTCTTTTTTATTTTCTATACTTACTGTGGTTGTTATCTTGTTCTGTTTTTAGCCCTGAAGAAGGCTATAATCCAACTTATTTGTGTTTCTCTTTAACCGCACCCCCAACCATCTTCTCCTGGTACGTCATCCACAGTCAACTATCTCTCATAATTATCAATAGTATAAGTTATCAATCAATATTATCTTATTTTTAGAATTATAATACTATACCTGAAGTTAGAGTTATGTCTCCAATTGATCCACATCATGGACTATAATCAACTAAGTGATAGGAGAGATTTTTTTTTTTTGGTATCATAATTTAATGAATTCCTTCTCTGGAGTATAATGTTGGTAATATTAAAAATACATAGGCTTAGATAATAATACCTAGCTAGAAATAAGGAAAAAGGGAATTCCTGGCTGAATGCTCCTCTACACTGCGTACTAAAGAGGGAAGCTAAAGAAGAAGAAGGATAACAATGATTGCTGATGAAATGCTATTAATATTAATTGATTTGTTTCCTAATAATCTTATTAATAGATGGCCAGCGATTATATTTGTAGTTAATTGTACTGCTGGTCTTTCGGGTCGAATAATATTTCTAATTGTTTTGATTAATACCATAAAAGGTATTAGTACTCTAGGTGTGCCCCTAGGAACCAGGTGAGCAAACTTTATATTAGTATCTTTTAATAATCCAAAGATTATTAATCTTAATCAGAAAGGTAGTGCTGTAGTTAAAGAAAATTTTAAGTGTCTAGATCAGGTAAAAATATATGTTACTAATGGTAATTAAATAATTATGGTTATATAAAAAAATAAAAACATTTATTTAATATTAACATTGCATAAATATATCTATAT
>NW_027112092.1:399184-411998 GCF_000696795.3 Halyomorpha halys | reverse complement strand
TAGTTTACAACTATTTTTATTTCTCTTTTGACCGCATAGTTGTAAACTATTTTTATTTCTCTTTTGACCGCAACCCTGACCATCTTCTTATATATCAATTTTTTACGGTCAACTATATATACATAAATAAAATTAAAACTTTTTTTTTAATAAAATAAAGTGTAACAAATTGCTGAATAGTGCATCATTCATATCAGATCTAAAAACTCACAAGATATAATTTGAACAGCATATAATGAGATGATGAAGACATAATATAAAGATGATGGAGCAATTAAAGAAACAACAATTGAGTAGATGAATGATTTAGGCAATAGATTCTAAACAAAAATATTGAATCAGAATTTGAAGGTATTGACATTTTTACATCCATAAAAATTATTGAATATAGTACTAAAAAATTTACATAATTTGTATTTATATTTTTTTTCGTTCTAATTTATTTTTAACATATCATAGGAAGTATCTATTAAAAGAAATATCTCCAAATATAATATGGTAAAAAAAATTTCCCTTTTAAGTAAATTATCACAATGTCATCCATAAAAATAATTAGTTGATATCCAGTTTGATGAAATAGTTGAGTACAATTGTAATGAAACATCAAGTCACTAAGTGTATTAGTAGAAATTACAAAAATGAAACATTAGTATTATTAAGAGAAACATTACAAAACACGATAGTTCATGATAATAAAATTACAGCATTTGGACAAGCTTATTACCCGGTATCCAGTATTCTTTTAAGTTCAAACTACATAATTATCTAGTATCCGGAGAAGACTATTACTCCTCATTACCTGTTACCCAGCGGAACAATACTGTATAGGATTTTAATATCTTCACTTTAGTAGAGATATCTTTATGAACTTCGAATTCAGGTAAATAATTACGAAAAAACAAGTAACATATCATAGTATTTCTTATTAGCCCAGAAATAACTAATTCCCTTCCATGTCAACATATTTAATTCTTTAAGTATTCTTTCAAAACAAAACCGTTTCAAGTTGCCTCAGGCTAAAAATAATGAATAAATAAACTATTAATTCATTTTAGTGATGAATATTTTTTGAAAATATAAACTAAATCTATATTACTAATTAATCCATAATTTAACACATAAACATTTCACATTACTGTAATTTTGTACTTAATAGATGGATTAATTATTTTTAGATTGAGGCTACTTGAAAATGGGCATAAGGCCTGAAATGTTGGTAGGAAAGAAAATATAAAAAATAACACCTGTCCAAACCCAATTCTACCAGATCAGTCTTGACAGAAACATAAACACAAAAAATATATGTAATACACACATAAAAATAAATATAACACACGATTATATAAATATAATACACATATACATATAAACAATACATGACATAAACATAAAAAATATATTGGAAAGTTGTTGATTGACCGTGGGTAATATATAAAAGGAAGATGGTCAGGGTGCGGTCATAATAACTCATATAAATAAACTATTTATCGCGAGCCGTTTTACACCACTTCATGAAGGCTAAAAAAGATACAAACAACTAATTCTTAAGTATAAACGATTTGCTGTAGAAGTTTTATTGAAATCAGAACAATTGTACCAGGGAACTCACAGTTATTTTAGTTGATTGTATTTTTTTAGCCGTGCAAAGTGGAGCGAAATGTTGGTTCATAATAAATAGTTTATTTACTATAATAAAAAATACTTGTATTAATCTAAAAGTATATAAGTTATCTAAATTCTTGCACTAATAAAAATTAAGGTAAATAGAAAAAGCCCTTTTGAAGAAAATGTTTTGAATAACTATTATAAAGAAGGAATCAAAAGATGTATTAGGACTAAACCTAAAACAGGAGATTGAAGCATGCTGTTAAATTTTTTATAAATTATTTAAGCACGTCTGGCAGAGTACAAATCAATTAAAACATTTTTCCACATTGTATCTGAAGCTAATGAAAAAGTATAAGCCACGGACAAAAAGAAAAGTCAAGAGTTACAAGGTTTTTGTTTTTACTGAAATTAATTTTAAGAATGATTTTGATTAACTCAGATAATCAAAATGTAATAGATTATAGTTTCACAACTAATAACTTTGCCCTGGATTCTGAATTATCAACCACATACCACTGAAGTTTTATTGAAATTAATACAAATGTTCCAAGGAACAGAAAGTTCCTCATAAATAGCTTGCACAACAATAGAACAACTTTTGAAAACCATTTCTTAGTATACAGAAAACTTATAAAAATAAAATGACTAATCATAATACTTTCTCCTACAAAATTAGGTAATTGAAGTACAATTAAACCTCCATATAACAATTTTTTTAAAATCCCTTTGAACCAGCCAAAGCATACAATAAAAAATATACCTACACAACGAACAGAGCATATTATCAGACCTCTGTACAACAAATTTAAAATCCTCTCAGATAAAATAATTAAACTGTTGTAAAAGTAACCTCTATTTAGCAAAAATGACCTCCTTGTAGCACATTGTTCACATATCAGTAAAATGAATGTAATAGTATAAACATAAATCTTAGTATACCCTCCTACCAGCAGTGTTTAGTTAGTTTTGTGATCTAGCAAGATACCTTTTGTTTTTAATTTATATAAAATGCATTGTAATTGTTGTTTAGTAGTGACACCTAACAAAAAGAAAATTAGTATTAGGTGATGAGGTAACAGAAATACAATTGTAATTAATATAAATATTTTAATATTTAAGTGTATAACTAATGCACAGTGATTTACAATTCGTAATAAGTAACATTACTTTTCTCGTTTTGCAAAATAATACTGTGTATGTTTCAATCACGATATGTTTCTTATTTCCCATATTGCACTTACAAATGGTTTTAACAAGGTTTTCATACCAATGCTTATATAGAGATTAATAAATATGTGTTAGAATTTTATCACAAAAATTAATCACTTTTTTTTTGTAATTTTTGACCATCCAAATGTTGCTAAAATGAATCTCTTCACATAATTTTTTTTTTAACTCCATGAAATTCGTTAGACCGGATTTCCACAATAACTTTCTTAATAACATAAAAGTGAAAGAAGGTTATAATATTTAACATAATAAATAAAATAATTGTTAAAGAAACTTAAAAGATGATTTAAGTTAGTTTAATATATCATTCCGAAACTTTATACAAAACAAAAGCTCATATTAAAAATATTAACTTTGTAACAATTTTCCATTAACAAGATAAATACCATATTCTTTAATTTCATCCATTTTTTTATTATTATTCTATTAAAATTTCATGAATATTAAACAAAATCACATCCCTATAATGTTCCCTTGTTTTCCTCTTTTGGTTCGCAACATGAAACTATTTTACTAAATTCGGTCACAGCTCAAAACTATTATAAACCCCCAGAACCAACAAACAAGAACAAAAGAGAAAAGTCATAAATAATAAAAAACTTCAAATCAGCTCTTATCTATGGCTATAAACATTATCTAATTTAAACAGATTAAAATTTAGACAAAGTAAATCCCTCATTTCAGTAACAATATTTTTCGACTTTATACAAATAATCAAACAGTCCAGAGTAGGAATCATCAATGATTTTTTAAGAGAATTTATATACTTGAGTACTAAGTTTCACTCTAGTACTGTGTCTTATTGATAACTACAATTGAATTATTAATAAGTCAAATACTTCAAACAAAACTTTTTAGCAAACATTATCAAGTAGGCCAGGGTGAAATTTATTCGAAATAATATTTGAAAAATAAATTATAAAATAACCTACAAAACAAATCATTTGTGAATAAATTTATTTTACTCAAATCTTATTTCTTAAGTGATTATTTCGCTATTTTACTTAAATAATGGTCTGACAAAAAAATTTTTATTTTAACTTTTTATCAGAAAAATTCTATGGATTGTGCCATATACTATGTTTTTTTAGTGACCAATCTTGTAACTTTTAGACAATCTATAAAAGTTTCAGAAATATATTTTTTTATTTCAAGAAATAAATCTATGTACTTAAATGAGATTATTTTGTTAAATAATCATTAGTGAACGAATATTGTTTCAGAAATATTTTGGGAAATATATTTAATTTGTTTCATAAATACATAATGTAAACAGTGGCCAGTCCTAGTATCAGGTAATTTCATATAGAGAAAAACAAAAGATGAAAGTTTAATTACCTCCATAAGTCAGGTCAATATTTTCATTTAGATATATATAGAGTAAAGTGCCTTATTATGAGATTATTGCCAAATATAGGATACCTCTGCACGTATCACATACGAGGATATTAAGTTGCCTACTAGCCATGTCGTGAACTACTGGCTACTGATCGTTGCGGTACAAGGCAACTGGACTCAAATTAACTGAGAACTGAAAAAAATTTGTGCCTTCTCTTTTCAAACCATTCAAATTATTAAAAACGTGAGAAGAAAATTTCTGAGCTTATCTTAGAGGGATGATTTGGCAAAAGAGGTAAGTCTTTTATATTCAGTGTTTTTTTTTTATTATCAGCTAAGTTATCATTTACTATTCACAAATAAAAGTTTCAAATAAAAATGTAAATGAATGGAAAATAATATTTAAGATAAATATTATAGGATGTTTTAATATTTATATAGAATCAGTAAATATGCAAGTATATATTCATATAATAATCACTACTTCATCTGTTTTCCTTTTATTAGAATATACTTTAAGATTTATTATTTATTAGATGATTTTTTTTTTTTTAAATTTGATATTTTCAATTTTCTTTTAAACTTGTAAATATTTATATAAACAGTAATTGTTTTTTTTGTGAATTACTTTACTTTTTTAGATCATATATATTTGCTTCTTTTTCTTTTTATTTTATTAGAAAGTCACCTTATGATATATGGTTTTATTTTAAATATTCAGTTAATTATTGTTGTTTATTTTTTTCTTTTACAATGCATTATTTTAATTATATTTGATGAAGTTTTGTGATTTCATTTTTATTTTTGAAATTTTCTACTTTAAGGCTATAAAGCCTAATTTTGATGCATGTAATATTATTCTAAGGGATCAGTCCCAGGATAAATAAAGAATATTATTATTATTCACAAGACCTATAATTTATAATTTTATGGGATTTATTGACCTGATAAAAAATAATAATAAATAAATAATGGCTGAGCCTAATATAAGGCATAACAGGAGATATCTCATAGTTGAAATACAGTAAGTTATTTATAAGTGCTGTTGTTAAAAGTTTTTTTTTTAACACATCTAAAGTCTATCTCAAATTAAAATTTAGGGAAGATTTATTTAGGCACTAGTATAAATAGATAATTAAAATTTAAAAAAATCATTTTTGTAGTAAAACAAACAATAATTTTTTTTTTAAATTTAAATATGAGGTGGCATTGTCTTATTGTATTATTGTTATAAACACATTTGTTATGCAATCATAAAGTACCTTAATATTTGTATAGGACCTCAGTTATAGAGTTAAAAAACAAAATTGGAGTATCTTCAATGCAGTTTTTCAAAAAGTACATCATAATAAGGCACTTTTCTCTATTTGCAATATTTTTACTCACAGAAACAAATAACAAACTAATCTCTTAAATTGGAATATTATCTGCCGTATAACTGCTTTTAATATTATATAATTAGCAAATATGCTAGAGATGACTAGTTCATAAACTGCTCATTATTAGTATTCTTATAACAAAAATGATTACGAGTCCATTTTATTTTCAGATATTTTTGGTTCATACATTTTCAGTGTTTTTCATGCTTCATCTCATCGATTGTAATATTAGAAAAGGACAGAACTTCAAAGGTTTTAAACAAAAAATGAAAATAATTAAATGTAATATGAAGCCAATTAATGCCAGAAAAATAACTAAAATATATGAAAAATTATATGATTGTCTTTAACAAACAACAACATGGACGAAGGGGCCTCAAAGACCCAAGCTCAAGAGCCCTTAAAATCTGTGAACCATACACAATACTTAAAAGAAAATCGTAGAATACAAGGTACCAAAGAATGAAATTAAAAAAAAAAAAAAATGCCTATTAATTTAATAAATTTGATTCACATCATAACTCTAAACACAGAAAAAAATTAGTATTCTAACTAAATAAATTCATATGTTGTTACCAATCATTTAAATCACAAATGAGATAAACCATAATCATTAGAATAAAGTTCCATTACTTTTGATAGACTCTTCCAATTAAACACATAATATATTTCAACTTCAAATTAATCTTCCATACTTCTTTTCATAACTTAAAACTTGATTATTCAAACCAATCAAATTTGTCGAATTAATCCCTCAATTGCCTACCTTCAATGAAATTAAAATTTAACCATTAAATGTGCATTCAATAATTCCGTGTGATATATAGCATATGATAAACTTGCATTTGAGATCATATTGATCAGACATATAGCAAAATCATACCGCCATTAGTTTTGACTAAATTAATACCTTCAAATCAACTCTATGAAGAAAGACATTAAATCTATCAGCAAAATCTAGAACTTAATTTTATCTGGTTCGACAGATTGGCCATAATTAATAATATTGGTCAATAACAGCAATAAATATTGCTAATTTATTTTTATAAATTATTAATTTTTACATAATCCAAATAAAAAACAATTTTATTCATGTTGCAACATTTTACTACCGATTCTAAACTTAGGACAACTCAGTAAATAGTTTATAGCCTAGTTGGTACAGTTGAATACAAGGCTAGAAGTTAGACAATACTTCAGTGTCCTGAAAAAGGATGACATGAAAACCTGTTTTCAAAATGATAAATCATTCAACATTCTTCGTATAAAAAAAAAAAAATAATATTTTGGGTCAAAAGGGAAGTGAACAATCGTAGAAAAATCAGCGGTAGAGTTGAATTCTTCCACAATTTTCCATCAGGCTTTAACAAGTATAGGAACAGTATTGATCGATAACCCTTCAGGACATCAGGAAACTTTCTCCAGATCCTTTTTTTTAGTATGCTTTTCCTTTACATGCCTCTTAAAATTCCCCAATTGCACTGTTTTATAATCACAAGATTCACACTGATAAGGCCTTTCATTCGTATGTTGAGTTAATATATGCATTTTCAGGTTACCTGATTGAACACTAGAATAATCACAAAGCGTACACTGATAGGGTTTTTCCTTTGTATGCCTCGCCATTACATGCCTTTTTAAATGAACAGCTTGTGATGATCTATATTTACACATTTGACAATGAAAAGGTTTATCGTTGGCATGCCTGGCAGCAACATGCCTCTTCAGTGTACTCGGATTGGCAGTTCTGTACTCGCATTCTTTACACTTATAAGGTTTTTCTGTTGTGTGAAAAGTGGATAAATGCCTTTTTAAATGGCCTGCATGTGCAGTCCTGTAATCGCATAGCATGCACTGATGCTGTTTTTCATTGGTATGATGGCTGATAAAATGTGACTTAAGATTTCTAGGTTGGGATGTTCGGTAATCACACAAATTACACTCATAAGGTTTCTCGTCAGAATGATGTGTCATGAAGTGAGTTTTCAAGTGACTAGCCTGTACGGTTCCATAGTTACAAAGATTGCACTGAAAGGGTTTCTCATTAGTGTGCCTACAGAGGAAATGTCTCCTCAGATTTCTAGTGTGCGATGTGGCATATTGACACAAGTTGCAATGGTGTAATTTTCCTTTTTTTGTCGAAATTTCAAAATAATGAGGGAGTTTAGGATTCTTAGATATAAATTGTTGAAGTATCTGAAGATTTTGAAGAAGAATAGTGTCACAATTTTTATACATTGTAAGCTCTTTCACATGGGTCAGTTTTATGTGTGATTTCAAAAGATTGTAATTGTCAAATGTTGATCCGCAGTGGTAACATGTGAAGTTCGGGTCCCAAAGTGAATCTGAAATAGACAAAAATAAAAGAAAGGATGGTTAGATACAACCTAATACATCCATAACAACATTACATAAATTTTTAAAAAAAATAGAAACTAAGGGAAGAACAGGAATGAAAACAAATAAATAAAAAACCGTAACACAAATCTGTCTAATGGCAATCCACCTATGTTTATAAAGTTTCACAATATAACAAAAGCTTTACCATTTACAGTCGAACCACGTTCATTGTTTCCCTCTGTCGGAGGATTTTCAACAATCCATACTTCACATTTTCTAACAACTGAAAAATATTAAAACAAAACAGATTATTCATGGGCATACGGAAAATGTTACACTACACTAGATTCTTAATTGGGGACTTAAACCAAAGCAGCCACTAACTTTCATCAAACCCTATTGTTATTTTATCTGGTCCCTTCCGAAATTTGTTTCATTCTTTCCTAGCTTATCTTAAAACAGTTCTAGTCATCATTTCCATCCTGCAGGCACTTGCTAACCCTATAGAAAAATCTTAGACATAGCGTAAATATAAAATGATTATTGAGACACAATAGTTAAATAAAATTCAGTAGAATACCACCCGGTCCTAAGCATTTCGAGATCCCATTACAGCCCCTATTGCAAGAAAGTATACAAAATATGAATGGGAGTAGGAAGAAAAGGGAAGTAACATTGTTTTGTATTCAAAGTTATGGCAAAAAAAGTTCTAAAAGAAATATGTATATATGTTGATACATAAATGGGCATTTTTTATTTAAGTTTTCAAAAAATCATAACAAAGGAACAAACTAGACTTGTCAGTCAGGAGTATTGAAAAGGTCACTGAGTCTGTGTTCGTATGAGTTGAGCCCCCTACACTCCTTCCGGCCGCCCTGTTCCTCCCAAAAAGGTCATCAACTCATCTTGTCACCTGTGTTTCCCTATGCCAGTTAAACCTTAATTACATAAAGACTAAAAAACAGAGTCGCCTTCTCCCTTAACATTTATCTCAAATTTTTCTGAATCACAATATGTAAGAAAATTCTGACCAACCTGTGATTGATCAAATTGTAACCTTCGAAATTTGACTAATTAACATTATTTTCTGAATTATAATGTATGTAATGTATATAGTTGCAATTATGTACCTGAGTACCTACTTGTACCTGTTCAATGTATTGGTACTGAAGATAAAAACAAAACAAAATGTGGCAGTCTTGGGACTAACAGAAGTTAAACTTTTGAAAAGGAAAAAATTTATTAAAATTTTATCAATAATGACCATACGTTCCCTCTTATACCTTAAAGCAGAAATATTAGTTCACAATAATAATAATAAAAATTAGAAAAGATTAACTATTTTCAAAGTCAATTCTAGCTGGAAAATTTTTATATTGAAGTAGGAGATTATGAGATTACAGGAGCTCACTCAATCGGATCGGCACTGCCAGGTATTGTAAAGCTCCAGTAAGCTCCTAATCTCCTGTTACTATATAAAAATTCTTCTGTTTAAATTGACCAGCATAATCCTTCCCTCCCCACCATCACTTCCGTTTCATCTTCCATCACAAAATCAATTTAGTCCCACCTCCCTAGGAAGTCAATACAACCAATATAATTCATGAAAAGACTGCTGTTTTTTTAATTACTAAAATAACTATCCATTCCTCTGTTATTAAGTAGGTAATATAATTTTTATTACAAAAATGAATAAATTAGAACATAAAGAAAAAAGTATAAATTAAATAATAACACAAATAAAAACACAGGGCACCCAAAGTGAAACCCAAAAGCGTAAACTCTCTCAAATAATTTCAATTCATTGATTCTATATTCCAGCTGAAGGAATCACTGAGTAAATGAACATATGAATGTGTTTAAAAGATCTTGTCTGTAAATGGAGATTGAAACTGTTTGGAATTTGAAACCAGCAAATGACCTCGACGTATAGAACTGGAGACAGATTTTAGAGACAGATAACTCATTCAGTTCTTTGATTAATAATTTATTGATACTTTAGTACATCTAATAATTTTACAGTATTTTGAGCTCAACTTGTGTTCAGTCCGCAGGAGTATCAGTTTTTTAGTTATTATATCGCTGAAATGTTCATAAGGACTAGAGGGGGGGCGCCATAAAGATATCCACGTTACCTCAGCACCACCTAAGGAGTAAGCCGAGAATTAGAATCCAACACTGGTCTAGTGGTGTCCTGCTGAGTGGGCAGCGGGTGGATTTCTTTTCGGTACCACAGTCAACTAAGAGATATCTGGCTAAGAATTTGGTACGGAGCAAGCAGCACAGAGGCTGACTACCTTTCTACGTTGAAGCGGCACACCATCCAACAGGTGACCCATAACATATGGAGCAGAATGCAAGTGGCCAGTAACACAAGTAAGAACATTTCTATGGCTTCTACAAACACAAATGGCGATCTTCACCACATCATCTACACATCTCAACAATAGACTAATTTTTCCCACATATCTAAATTTTACTTAACCTTACTAACAATATTATAATCTTTTCGGGCTACCCCCTCCACTAGTTATTTTACTTTATTTTAATATAGTAGTTCTCTCAATATCACTTTCTCTCTAACTAAACCCCTTCTGAGAGGGAACACTCAAAACATAGACTTGGGTCTAATTCCTTCATAGTTTAAAATTTGAGGAAGGACAAGTCAAAACAAATTGTTTCATAAGATTCACAGAATGTGACTGAATAATTTACGTCATAAAATTTGAAAATCGGTTTACCAGTCGAATGAGAAAATTAAGAGACATCCAAAACAACAATGCCCTCTTGTGGCTCTGCTGTAGTCAACTAAAAAGAGAAGAGACATCCAAAACCATAATGCCCTCTTGTATTTAACTAAAAAGAGAATGTACCCTTATAAAGCTTGAAAAATTGGAAATACTCTCTTGAACACTTTAACTGAAATTCACAGTCGTTTATAAGAAATTAAAAAGAAAGCAGCTGGACAGGACTATGAAGAACAGTAGTATTTTAAGCTGTAGTATTTAACAGTTGTATTTTGAGCTCATGGAGTTTTAAAACATTCATGGGATATCACCGAGTAATTTGAGCCATCACTCAAACTTTAAAATCGGTTGAGAGCCATGAGCTCAAAAAACTGTCACATACCTACAAACAGGCAGACTAAACAAATCATCTTCAGAACAAACAAATCTTGTGACTATCCTGTATTTGGGTAAATATCGGAGGGCTATAAAAGCAATAAACTATCTTAAATAAATCATGCACTGCTATCAAATTTACAGAAGACAAGATCATGATGGACAGGGCCATGAGGAAATATGAAGGTTCTTCTAGAATATCCTGTTTTGTTGAAACACTAGTCCAAAAGTCGATACAGAGATGGAAATAACTCTGAACGTTGTTGAAGTATTGAGTAATAAGATAGGGTAAGATAAAACTGTCGCTAATTCAGGATTTAAGGGACGAGTTCCCAGGGAACTATAGCAAAAAAGCCTGATTGGTCATTTTCATCCCAGTCAACATTTAAACTCATCAATAATTGACTGAATCAAAAGATAAGCTGTTCTCAACCAGCGGTTCCCAAATGTTTCTCACCATGGACCATTCTTGGGCTAAAAACATTTTCTGGCACCCTTATTAAACTAAAAAAAAATACTTCTTATTGAAAAAAGAAAATTAAGTAAACTAAGTACTTAGACAAGTACAGACATTTTAACACCTTGACCAAGGTTCACAACATATTATAGTTCAAGGGTGGTCATTTTTCTACATTGCCTTTGGAGTGGTGAGATTTTCCTGAACCATGTTTAATATGGATGTACTACCATCCACCCAATACAATCTAGTACAAGAGCCTAGTAGAAAAAAAGTCATTTATTTGACTCCTATTTTTTAATACTTTAATGAAAAATATGTATAATTACTATTCAAAATTGATAAGTCTGCTAAGTATAGTAAGGGGTAATATCTCTAGAACCATGAGACACACAGATGTCTATTAGCACTCAGATTAAAACTAGTTTAATGTGCTATAAAGTAGTTTATGAAATTTATCTTTGAAGAAGTAGTAGTTTTTATATTTTCCAAAATACATTCACAAAATGTTGATTTCTAGTTGTTCGGACAAACTTTTTGGTTAATATTAAAGATATTTAAATATGCTAAAATGTAGGTTATTATGTTTATCTTGGTAGGGGTGGTATTTTTTATGATATTTTCATATGAATATAAATTTCACCTATGAAATTTTATCAGAATAGCTATAAATCAATTTAATTTGAAAAATATCATAAAAACTAGCTTTAATTTGAGTGCTAATAGACATCTGTACGTTGATTGGTTTTTGATACACAGATTTCTCAAAATAAAGTCACCAACTACTGATTTTTCATTGTATGTTCCATGAAATGTTGCTTTTTATAAAACTGTATCTCATGATTTGAAAAAGCCACCACTTTTTATTCCCCCTAACTATAATTGGCAGACTCATCAATTTTAATTAGTAACTGTAAATAATTTTTATTAAAGTATTCAAAAATTGGGGTGAAATATTTCTCCTATTGGGCTCTTGCACTAATCATTCTGGGTTCTGGCGTCTTTAAGGATTTTTACACTCCTTCAAATTTTGTTATTATTAAATTTATTTGTTGAAGTACATAAATTTATTTACTTACATATTATTTTATTTTACCCACTTATTATCATTACATGATCAAAAGGATTTTATTTTATTTTTAGGAAAAGAAACAATTTACATAGTTTATGATTATTACATTGTCTTAACGTTTTATAGAAAATGTGGTGATGTGCAACAAGTTTCTAAAGCACTTATTCAGTAATTCAATTAAAAAAACACACAGAAAAAAAAAATAGTGTTTTTTAGTGATTATCTATAGGAGTTCATCGGTGTTAATAAACTATATAAATAATATATA
>NW_027112092.1:386311-399134 GCF_000696795.3 Halyomorpha halys | reverse complement strand
CAAAGTGTTAATAAACTAATTAATTTAAAAATTATAATGTATAACAACCTGATGTATTTTAATTTTTAAAAAACCAAATGCGTAACTAGATGAAATATTCTGTTTTAACAGAATTCAGTGATCCTACATTTTTACAGAATGAAATACAAAACTAACTTATCTGAAGCAAAATAATATTATAGCTTTATTCCACGGTTAAAGCAATAACTTCCTATTATTAGTATTACATAGTAGTAATACTAAGTATATTATAATAATTACTTTAGTAAATAATAATTATTATTATATGGGCAACAGACCATGAAGGTCTAAGTCCTCGTGCAATGTATTTGGAAATACATCGCACGTTTCTTGATCTGGTTTTTCCTTAGGGTGGGTTCGTCACTCCCATGCTTATATTTTTGTGAGTGCCATCCATTAGCTAACAGCCCTCACAAATGCCCAGGGGGGGGAGGGTTGTGAGTGAGTTTTGCAACTGGGATTCAATCTGACAACCTGTGGGTTGGTAGACTGGCGCATTACCACACAGCTACCACTGCCCCCTAGTAGCAATACTTAGTAAGTAATACCTTACCTTAAATAACTATTTATTAAAAGAAAACTATGAAATATAACAAACAATGAAATTTAACCAAGCCATAACGTTTTTAAACATAATCATGTGTTAACTCTATAAGTCACAGATAATGTTTATGAAATGTAAAAACCTCATCAGGGCCCTTCATAACCTATTTTCCAAAAGCATTTGCAAGAAGCACCACAGACAAGTGGAGTTTTTGTTAGAAACACTCTGTTAGAAGTTTATACAGTAATGCCTGTGGTGTTTTTGATTGGATCAATTGTGTAATGACCCGCGCAATACTCCATATTATAACCATCAATCAAGTATAAACTGCTCAATTAAATACAGTTCAAGAACTAAAAATAAATGAACAAAAAAAATTACCATCATTGAATAGTTCATCACTGTGTTCTTCCTCAACAACTGATTCTCTATCGCTAGTGTTCCCATCTCCTAAAAAACACCAATATCAGAAAATGTAAAATTTGATGAATTCTAAATTGACTTGAATAATTATAAGAAAGAAAAAACTATAATACATATTATCATTGTTACTATTGAAAATATAATTATCATTAGTTATTATTAGAGGATTTTTGTACAGTAATAAAATTAAAAAATAAAAATACTTGAAATTTCCACAAGTTATAACAAAGTCAGACAGAAGAATAGAGGGCGAAAGGAAGAGTTGTATTCCTAGTTAAAAACAATAATACTGAATCTTCTCTTTCAGCTTATTCTAGAGAGACATTTTTTGTTAACCGAAACCACAGGTTAATACTATTCCTAGAACATTTGTCATTTGTGCTTACCTGTTCTTAAAGTTGAATTCTAATATTCATATGTTAATCAAATTTGTCAATTTTAAACTATAAATTAAAAAAGGAAAAAAAAATATATAATAAATAAATATTGATATACCTATAAACGTATAATATGAGAACTTTAGTTCAAACATTAAAGTTTTGGCAACAAAAAAGAAAATCTAGCCCAAAAGGGTACAACATGCAATTTTGTGCAGCAAAAACTCAAAATATGCAAAATTGTGGGAAACTTCAAAACATGCAATTTGTGCAAAATAAAATTAATATTATTCTGATAAAATGCATGTCTTTTCCATGATTCGAATTTATGCCAACGTAAGGTGGAATTTTAATCTAGGGAACTGAAGATGCAATTGCACAAAAATACGGCCTCTAGTTATTATTATTAGAAAACTAGTATATTGCTATTACTAGTTATGTAATAATAATAATAATAATACTATTACATTAATAGTATATACAAACAATAACATATTAAATTATATACAGATAATTGACTATATATGAACTAGAATGAGATGGTCAGAGATTAATTCAAAAATATGAATTAAGAAACAGATTTAAATAATAATTAATGGTTAACATTTTGACCAACACCGCAGATTATCAACAATATTAAAATAAAAATATATAAACTAGGAAAAGCTGGGGCATTGATGACCTCAGGGTTTTATTCCCTAAAGCCCCAGCCAACAACAACTAGGAAAGGCTAATTAAGAGTACAATATAATAAAATTGATATGAAAGTGGAAGTATAAAGAGACATTAATACAAGGAAGTTAAAGATAGATATCTCTATTTCATAAGTCACTACTACATTGGTTACTTTTTTTTTTAGTATTTTTTTTTCTTTAGTACTTTTTTTTTTAAGGCAATCCACAGCAAAGGTGATGTTTGCCTAGTTATCTACAAGTGTCCAACCTATTCTAACCATGGTGGGGGGTCAAGTTTTTCATTTCGTGGGACTGCCACTTAATGACAAACTCAATGCCCCAGTCCGGATTTGAACTGGCGCCGCCCAGATCTCAGAATGATAGATGTAGGCCTAACCATCTGAGCCACGGAAAAACCAGTATTCATCTTTAAATTCCTTTTTTATTGTTGATTAATCTTTTATGTTAGTTTGTTTGCACAGTTTATTATTAGTTTTTTTTTTTTTAATACTTCTACCTTTATATCTGTTTTACTCACATAACTTTTATATTTTTACATTATATCTGATAAAGACCTGCAGTATGGGTCGAAATGTTAACTATTAATAAATATTTGATGCTATTTCTTAATTGTTTTTCTTGACTACAACCCGGACCATTTTCTTTTATTTAAAATGAACTTCAGGAGCCATATTTCAAACAAGATGGAAAAAGGAGAACCAAATTTTTCCCCATCAGAAAAAAGAATCTGTATCACTACAATCCATAAAGGATCTTGGAGTTCTTTGGGTTCTTGTTGGGGATGGTACTTCAACAACAGTTATAAGAAGTGATATGGTCAGCACTTGATCAGGTACCCACCAAGGAGGCAATAATCGGGGGTGTGGTCAGCGAAGATATATAACTAAACAAAACTTATTTTATTATGCTGATGTTTCGACCTGAATTTCAGGGAATGAATCTCTTGGGTGGAGCTGACATCTAAAGTATTTAGGATAGAATTACCTTTGGACCTAGTGGTAGTAGAAAAGGATGCTTCGCCTCCAGAAAAGTGGTGGAGAGCTCAGCTTGACTTTCCAATGTATTATAATAGATATCACAGTATTTCCTAAGTACACTTAGTGCAGTATGAGAAACTTCAACAATTGATATTACAAGGAGCTGTTGAAAGGTCACTAATAAAGGTTATGAGGAAGATAGGAGCAGTCGCAGACAAAATGACAGTTTATAAATAAAGTAATGGACTTTAGATGTCATCTCCGCCCTAGTTACACTGATGAAGGCCTGAAATCAGGTCGAAACATCGGCACAAATAAATAAGTTTTCTTTATTTACATTATCTTTGCTGACCACACCCCCCGACCATCTTCTCCATATATCAAAGGTTAACTATTAAGAACTCATTATTGTTATTTTTTTTCAATGACAATTTTTGATCATATTGAATTGTAATTTGGTACAAAATTCAATATTATAATTTTTTAATTGAGTAGGACAAGTCAAATAATGTCTGACATTTATTTTGTTTTACTCATGATATCATTTGTGTCACAAGAAGATATTATTACAATATATAAATATTGAACAATATTATCATTAAATCATAATCAATACTGTTGTATAAGTAATAGTTTAATAAATGTAATATAATAAAAAATTGCAACAAAATGATTCTATTATTTCAAAAATAAACCTAAACTAAATACAAGTAATAACTCAATTCAGAGAACTAGATAAGCCATTTTAGTTTAAATAACAATTCTGAGTTGTCGCTTTTGAGTTTTTTTTCCAAGATCCAAAATACTCCACAAATTGTGGAAGGAGGATAATTGGTAGCTTTTATGTATTATTTGAAGATTTAAATTTTTTTTCAGATTTTTTGTTTAATTAAGTACTAGGTATATAGGATCACAAGAATGTTAATGAATTTTATACAATAATAACAGCATAATAATGTATCAAAATATAAATTTTTAAAATTACCATCATTATAATCCACATTGTCTTCGTCTTCTTGTTTGATGATTATTTGTCCTCCAGGTGAAATCGTATCTAAAAAATAATTAAGACATTAGTATACTTAGTATTATTCAAATTATAATTCATAAACAAACTTTTACATATGGAATGAAAAAAAAACATTAAAATTAAATTTAATATCAATAAATATTATTCATTAGTAACAAAGAGGTAAAATTCCTATTAAATTACTAAGTACAAAAAAGAATGAATAAAAAACTTAAATACACCTATGCTTAAACAATGGTTGATCCCATGAATTGTATTCTCAAATGAAAATATCAATTCATAGAAAAAAAAAACTGAGTGGACCAAACCACATTTTCTCCTAAAATACACCCAGTATTTTGTAATAAAACAAATCGATGGTCTAGAATGAAAACCTAGTACCTCCAAAAAAAATTTAATAACTTTTATACAATATTTTATGGATAAGCTCTTAGATTATCTTATCTCACAATACATGAGAATAAAAAAAATAATAATCTTGCTTCACTCTAGTAACAAAGAATTTAAACTCATATTTTTTTCAGTAACCATGTATTTTTTTTTTTTTTGTGATACAAAGTTTTCATTCTCTGATATCAAAATACATCCATAAAATCTGCTACTTATTGAATTTCAGATGGCAGAAATGTAAGGATCAACTTTCAAAACTAGTCTAAAGCAGTTTCAAAAATATTTAGAAAATCTTCTAATGGGGTTTTCTGAATAACAGCCGGTGAGTTAGGCCCACTGATGTTTTCAATACTCCAATTAGCAGTGAAGTACTTCTACAAAGAGCTACTAAAAAAAACAATGGATTTAAGTGTGAAAAGAAAAATTAGTTCACGATATAGCAGACATAGAAAATATAAATAATAACGCCAAATAGCTGTCATATTAACATGTTCAAAAAATTATAAAATAAAACCTTTTTAAAAAATCAAACAATTTCTGTTCAATAAATAAAATAATTCAATTCAAAATAATAATGACTAGATTATTTATTGGCTTAATTATTTTTATGTACATATTGCATTTATGTTTACATGGATCATTGGGAATTAAGAAAGAAAAAAAAATGTTACAAGAAACCTAGAAAGGAAATTTTACAGAATAGGAGTAAAAAATTCCAAAACAAAGAGGAACAGATCTTAAAGAGTTGATAGACAATAATATCCTACAATGGCCTTGGTATGATATTTTAGGCATATACGAAAGAATGTGGAGGAAATTGATGATATACAGAGAAATCATGGTTATTAAAATACCAGATAAAGCCATCCCAACTCAGCATACCAATATGAAATAAGAGAATGTGTGGGGGCCTGAGATATACCTTATAAAGAAAGTCAACCTTATAAAGTTAATTTCAACTGAAGGTCATCAAACAGCTTCCCTCTCCCATACAACACAGAATCAGAGACAATAATGGAGATAATTATCAACCGATTGATTTATACAAAACTTTATTTCATCGCTATTAAATTTCTATATAACAGCTAAAAGAAAAGAAAACTAATCCATAAAACGAACTAGTTGTTCAAACCCTAGATGCATAACTGGCTCAAATCATTAGAATATCTTCCTTTAACTATTTCAATGATCTAGAAAAATAAAGCACTGACTCTACATGTCCATAAACAATTAATAGCAGTACTTTTTATGTGAAAAAAACATAATGTCAATAATTAATCCTGATTAAGCAGGAGATAGTAGCTTTCTGAACAATAATATTGAAAATACACCTAATTAGAATATAGATTTCATTTTGAACCAAGGAGATGAAATAAAAAAACCACAGGATAGTGTAAAATTAATCTAATCATTTTTTAAAATCAAAACTGATCATGAATAAAGGATCTCAGAAACTTTAATCTTACAGATTATATTTATATCACTAATTTCTTCATACTCATAATAACAAGTGATTTGACAATACTAACACATTTTGATGAAGACAGAACGATTTTATATATCACTAGAAAGACAAATAATAGAAATTGAGCTGATTTTTTTTTATGGTTTAATGTTTTCTAAAATAAGAAAACAAAATATGACCTACATACCACCAATGGTAAAAAAACAAAGTAAGGGAGAACTTGAATCATGTCAAGGTTACTTTATTGTACAAACAATACACTTTGAAGCTTAATGTTAACTTAATGTGATCAATATATAACAAAACACACAATAATTCCCATCACATAACTTCTACCTAATCAGTGATATGAAACAGATTATTACATTTTTTCAATAAATAATTTAACAGCCTTACCAGCACTGGCCATCCTGTTTATTTTAAAATTAAATAATACATAAGAGATATCTCTATATCCACAAATATAACTTCCAAAAACAACAAATATTTCCCTCAGGTAAGGAAGTACACTAATCCATCAGAATTGAAGGTTGTCGTCCAAAGAAGTTATCGAATGCTACAAAACTTTGTATGCATATGACAGAACAAAGTACCTCGAAGTTCCTAATAGTAAATTATATTTTATGAAAGTATTTTAGAAATATACATAGAAATCATTCTCTTATTTTTATGTCTTTAAGATTATAAGATATCAACGGCTTCTTTTTCACTCATGGAACATGTGTTATGAAGAACAAATGAAACTAATAGGCAATAGTCAAAATAGGTGGTACATATTTCAATCAAATTTTTGTTAGTATGTGTAACCCCGACACTACAAATCTACAACTCAATACTTAAGACTGAAAAATTCCCAATTTAGTTAAAATATTCTCATATAACCAAGAGTAAAATTCAAAATATAAACATAAAATTTTTGAACAATATCTTTATCCACTGTTATTTGACTGATGGTTGATAAGCAAATAGTTTCTGATTATTAATTCGATATTCAAAAATTGCACCTAGTAATCCACCACCAATTCCACAAATGACTGCATATTGAAGCATTAAAGTAGAAATTATATGTAAATGAAGTGTTACTGGATATTGCACAAGCCTTCGACCAAGTCTGGCTCCAGGAACTTCTTTTAAAGCCAAGGTTCCGCAGTGTCACAGTCAACTAGTCATGGTGACAGTAATTGTCCCGAATAACATCGTATAACTGACATTTGGTGTCGTACTATCAACTATCTGCAAATGTCTGACAAACTTCCACGACAGATATCTACCCCCATGGAACCTAAAACTCAATGCTTCAGTTATTTCTTCGAAACAGAGTTTCCTCCATTCCATAAGATTCAGAATAATCCCCAGTAAGACCGACCACCCCTAATGTTCCTTCGTGATCAATACTTGGACCTCTATTATACTTAAAATACACACATATTCCATAAAATGAGAATTCAATTTTATTACGTTGAGTAAATTTCCCTGAAAGGACAATCTTTCTAAATGGAACATGGTCCGGGTGCGGTCAAATTAAACTTTAATCTTTCTACCTTCGCGAGGAAGATTGATGTTTATTTGTGTTAGAAGTGAAGCTTACAAAATGTGCATGTTTAAATTACTGTGTATTATTCCTCCAATTTTTATGAAAAAATATTGCGAAAAAATTAAGTACATATATAAGTTCCAAGCCTATAAATATTTCATAATCAAAACTTGAAAAATGCGAATTTGTAAACGTTTTAATTTTTGAAAATATTTGATTTACTTATTATTTTTATTAATCTATTTGAGGAATGATATGTGCGTTTCAAGACTGTTAGTATCAGGTGTATACCCCAATATCCAAACGCCGAAGCCATTGATTCATGTTAATAGCTAACCACTCTCTTCTGACCAACAATTCCACTCTCGCCATTAATTCCAATGTGGGTACAGGGGTTGACTCGTAGATAACTCAGGGCCTGGTTTTGGATTACAGTAAGTTTTAGAAGGGACGTTGCCGATGCTGTAATTTCTAATTCGTATTCCAAGAAAGGGCGGATTTACATTTTGTTAGCAAGATTGACTATATCTTCCGACACTCCCCTTCGAATTCTTCTCATTCTTTTCAGCAAAACTAGTCTGTCTTAGGGTTGTTCGATCTGTTTTCCAATTTAACTTTAGATAAAGTTTCACAGGAAGACATGTGGCTTCTTCGATACGATGTAAAAGCTGAATCTCTGTCTTAACCTTTCATTCCAGTAGCCCAAATGATCGTCAGCATAGGAGACACATGATGGTACCAGGAATGCGTTGCAGTTCTGCAATATCGTCTAAAATTACTGTAACATTGAGTGTACTAAGTACGGATCTCTAAGGCAGTCCTTGCCTTTTTGTCTATATTTGGTGCGCAGGTTTCTATATCTTACTTTTATAAAGGTTAGTACAGAATTTTCTTAAAAAAAACTATTGGACTTTATATCCTCAGGTTACCTAGTTTACAATTATAACCATTCTTGATTCCATGATAAAAACCTGTTCAATTTTGCTAAGATGATTCTTGAAGCCTCATTGTCTGATCTAACTTTGTTATCCAAATATCTTGGCAACTTTTTACAATTATTTAGAGAAAGACTTAAGCAATAAAATTAGACGGAAATTTCAGGGGTTCAGTCGTTTTTTTAAAATTTTATGAATCGATATTACCTCGGTTTTTCTTTATTGGCAAGGAAAACGAAATTTCCACACTTGATTCTAAAAGGTCAGTTTTTCTTTAGTACCCTATTCTTGGGTAGAGGTTTTTTCCTTCTTTAGAGTGTACTGTGCGTCTCCAAGCTCTGAAAACCGGATAGTATCCATAAAAAAGAAAACTATCACGTTGCCTACTGTCCGTAGAGAAGGACTTTGTTTCCTGATTCGATTCATTCTATCCTCAAAGTTACTAAGTATAGAGTTAGCCAAAGTAGGAAGCAATTTTTTATTCATCGAAGAGCAATACGTCCCCTTTTTTATAAGGTTATTGTTGTTATTATTTATACTATTTAGCCATAATAGTATCTGATGAGTTTGAACACCGTCTCTTCTAAAATCTATTTTTTCTAAAAAATTTCTGAGAACCTCGTTTGGACCATAAAACTTCTTTTCTTGATTCATTTTACGTAATGTTGAGGATTTTTATATTTTATTTTCACCTACTATTCTCTAATACGACCCTAGCCTATATTTCCTCTTTCAATAGTAGGAGATTATCGTCCCAAAAAGATACATATTTTTTTTAGGATTCACCGGGAACAACTCTAATATTAACAGCAGCTTGTGCGCAAGATGTATGCTGTTAAAATATTGAAATTTTTTACTAGATTTACAAATAAAATTTTAATTAATCATTGTAATTTTACGAATAGTGGAAAAAAATTCGCCATTTATTTGGAATTGTGTTAAGAAATCAGCATTTTTTCTGCTTTCACTAACATGTTGACAAATATAGAATGATCAGCCCAGGCTTAATTTTGTTTAACAGTGAAATTTGTAGCTCTCTAATGAATAAATTTATTAATGTGTTTTAGGGAAGCATTGGTGAGCACTAAATAAGACCTAACTGTTTAATTTTAGCCCTCCCCTCCTACACTATCGGTAATCAAAATAATTTAAATTACAAAACTTAAATTAACAGGATAGTTTAAAAAATTTATAAGATTTTCAAAAAAGGAACGGGCCAATTAATATATGATAGTATGAAAATGTATGTTAGTATTGAAGTAAAGTACAATATTTAGTTATCAAACACTGGCAACATTGCTCTACTTATAATTCATGACGGTTAATTCGGTTACCTAAGAGGTTTACTACACGTGTGTAGATTTTGAATATCCATGGGACGGATGGAATAGGTTAGAAAAACTTAATATATTTTTTCAACTCTGCTAATACTTTATAGTAACCGTTCTTGAGATTTAATAAATTTTATAAATAAATACTAATGTGTAATGTTTAGTAGTTTGTTTGAATGCGTTAACTTACAGTCCTCGGACCGAACTTTTTAAGGTTATTTTGTATGTTAGGGGCTAATAACACTTATAAAAGAGTAGTATTATCTACATTGTCATTGTATTTAAGTATGCTTTATTTTTTTGGTTTTGTTTGCTGTAATCTCTTTCAGTTTTTATGGATTTTCACATCCTAGACACAATTAATTTAGAAGAATTAGTAGAGACAAATTGTTCCTTTCCCCATTAAATTGAAGACACATTCTTTCATGGACTATTATTAATCTTAGTGCATTTGTAAATGTAATTGTCAATCCCTGATACCATTAACAGTTTTAATTGCAGACAAACCTATAACCATACTTTTTTAATAATACAAAACTTTGAAAGTACTTTACTCCCTCTTCCTAACTAAATGAATATATATTTTCTTTTTGTAATGATAAATAATACACAACAGTTCACAGAAACAAATATAATAATATGGCAGTATCTATTATAAAATGAGCGAGGATTAATTTCAATTCAAAGTAGAGTGATGAACTTCATTAAAAGATGAAAATCAGTAGCATGGCAATGGAATGTTGATCTATTTTATATTTTAAAAAAATTTTGGAGTTAAAGGTAGTATTATTTTTTTAAAAAGACTGGAAACTACAAATCATGAAAAAAGATTTATAATTATGAGAGATAGTTGACCGTGGATGATAAATGAGGAGAAGATGGTTGGGGGTGCGGTCAATGAAAATTATTATAAATTTCATTAAAAAAGATTTATATTATAAATTTGAACCTTCCCAGTGTAGGAGTGTGGTGTATAATACTTATGAATAATATGTAAACATCTATATTTTATTTTATTTTATTTTTTTATTGGTTGTATTTTTTCTTATTGTGGTATTTTAATTTTAACTTATATTAATTTTAGATAAATTTTATTGAGCTGTTTCCTTCATATTTACTTAAAATATTTTGTATTTGTTCACAGATGGATTGATTAGTGTGAAACTAGAAGGAGAGACAAATTCTCCCTGATGAGGGTATAAAATATTTTATAAATATCAATTGGCTTTTTTTTCTTTCTTTTTTTGTACTATTGACTCCCTATTAAGGCAAAAATAAGTATATTAATGGAATAATATTAACAAATAGAGTTGTCAAAACACAAACATAAAATTGTATGTTACTGTTATAATAATATCAATGAAGGCCTATAAGGCCTCGATGTTGATATTACTAAAAGCTCTATGCATACATCCCTCCAATGATGCCCCTCCAAGTCAAACTCTACTAAATCAGTTTTAACGCAGTCCTCCCATCTATGTTTTGGTCTACCCCTCGGACGTTTACTCGTTGGTTCAGTGTTAATTAATATTTTAGGGATCCGCTCGTTACTAAGCCCTACTACCTTACACATCCATCTTATACACCGCAATGCTATAACTCAAATTATATTTATCTAGTGTAGGTCCCTTAATTCAGCGTTGTGTAATTTTCTAAATTCTCCTGTTAATTCAACCTTTTTCGGTCCTAATATTTTGTGCAATACTTTATTTTTGAAAAAAGGCACTGTTCATCCCTTAGTGTAAGAGGCCACGTCTTGCATCCATAAAGAGCAGTGGGAAGGATAATAGTTTTGTAAATTATAATTTTTAAGTTTTTCGATAGAATACTTGAGGTAAGCAGTTTAGAACTTGAAAAATAACAAGCATTTCCCACCTTCAACCCAGTTTTTATTTCCTCATCAATTTCGTTTTTTCTAGTTTCCGTAGAACCTAAAAACTTGAACCTATCTACCTGTTCAAACATATTTCCTCCTATACCTATATCACTGAAATTGCTCGCGTTTCTACTGCTAATCATGTATTTTGTTTTATCCATATTTATTTCAAAACCTAGTTCCTTGAGTTATCTGGAGTTTATTAACGTGGTTGTATTTAGTTCTATAGGTTCTTTGTCCTCACCCAATAATACCAAATCATCACCATACCCAAGCACCTGTATTTTACCACCCGAAGTTGAACCCTTTTCGGTATTCATCACACTTTTAATGACATATTCTAGTGCTAGATTAAATAAGATAAGTGATAAAGAATCACCTTGTTTTAAATCCGACCGGACCTGGAATTTCTCAGAATAATGATTACCGATTTGTACCTAATTAAACTTTTCGTTCATGCACATCTGTACGAGATTTATTAACTTCTTTGGTATTCCCTGTTCAGTCAGAATATTATACAACTTCTGTATGTTACTGTTAAGACAGGTAAAATTTCATAAACATATTATATATTTTCCATGTATAAAGGATTTATACAGAATTTATTGGTATTAAATTGAATCGCTGAATGCTAAAAGGGTATTTCTCCACTTACCTTAACTTTTGAAATTAAAAAAAAAGATTCAATATGTTTAAATTTGGAACATAAAAAAATTGTGCTTTTGCTGCTTTGTCAAGCACTACAAATTAAAAAAAAAAATTTTAATAATTAAATTCATGCAGGTAATGTTTCCTAGCTTTCCATTTCTTATATTTTACATATGGTCATTTTTTTATTTTTCTATTGCTATGTATCTTTCAAATAGAATCATTACACTTAGTACCCCATTCGTACCATGTTGCTCCCTAGTTTCATAAATGAACTTTTATTGTTTACTTTCATTACTGATTTTATTATCTTTCTCTCTGATTGTACTAATAGCCAAATCCTAATTTTTTTCTTAATGAAGTAAGACGATCTTTTTCTCAAATAATAACATATTTATCTCTTAAAGGTTTTTTATTCATCAATTATTATTAATATGTCAAATTTTTATATTTTGTATAGTCAGAGGGAAAAATAGCTTGAGAGTGTAGGGTCAAGAGAAAAAACTCAGCAAGTGTAAAACTTATTTTTGTTTAAAAAAATATTTTTTCCTATGTATTTCGTATTTCATATATATTT
>NW_027112092.1:376847-386205 GCF_000696795.3 Halyomorpha halys | reverse complement strand
ATACATACATACATTCATGTTGTCTTATTTGTCTTAGGCCTGAAGAATGCATTAAACTAACATATACATTAAGAGAAGTTTTACGTTTTTATGATTTGTTTTTTCTCTATTGTCCACATCCCTGCAAATTTCTTGTTTACAGTTTATAGGTTCCTGGAATTGTGAGAAACCTGAAATGAGCTTTTGATATGAAGAAACTTGTTAAGAAGAATCCTTATCGTGACCATAAACATCAAAACCTGAGAACCAGTTGTTTAAAAAAACATGTAAGGACCCGTCATACAAGTGAAAGGCTGTATGACGGGTCCTTATATGTCTTTTTATCAATGTCATCATTGTTATTGTAAAGCAGTTGAAAAAAATATTTAATAGGCTCCAGGTAATGAACTTTTTTCCATCACTTTACACTTTGCATGCCTACTACACAGATCCATGTATCATGCATCTAGCACATGGTTCCCACTACACAGATCTGTGATCCCGCACAACAACATACAAATGCATCAGTCTATTGCGGCCACTGCTGGCGAGACTTGTTTTTGCGCTTGTTTCCTGTTTTTTTTTTAAGGCATTGAACAGTCTAGAAGTGGCAATTCCTGACTAAGAGGTCTTGAGGCCTCCACTCCTTTGAAGACATTAAATTAAAAATTTTAAATGCAAGAATTGTGAAATTACTACTATTAAAAATTTGAAATTTGTTCATCTTTTAAAAGAAAGAATATTTTTCACTAATAATAAAAATACTATTGTTTAATTGTTGTTATTAGTATTTATTGTGTATACTAATTGTTTAAAATTCTTTTTGTAATTCTTATTTAATTTTATGTTCTTTTTTATTTTTCTTTAATTTACATTATTCATTTTATAGAAATTTTTTTTTTGTTGGAAGCCAAATAATTATTGGTCCTAAAAGCTTATTTCTTTTAAATTAAATTTGTATAATGATATTTGTTTTAATGTAAAAGTAGGTTTGCATATCGTTCTTTATTAAGAAAGAATAATATTTCTTTTGTACAGTACTGGGCTAATCTTATCGTAGAAGTATCAATAGCATTTCTAGGGACCGCCATGCTTAGAGCAGAAAATATTAAGTTTATAAAGGTGGATCCACATGTTGGCCGCTCGCCATGGCTCGGAGGCTCGTACAAATGCTCGGCGAGCCAAGTGCGGACCATCCACATGTCAGTGTTATTGAGAGAGGCATGCATGGCGGACGTAATAGTGGTTTCAGCCATTGCACTTGGATTGTATTATTTTTATTACAAAAAAAGAAAATGAAAGGAAATTAAATATAAATAAATAAGATTAAATATAAAACTTATTATAAAAAAGTCCCAACAAACACCTTTAACCTCCTAACAGCTCTCAGTTGCAACTAGACATAGAACAATGGTGTAGATGCTACACGAGCGCCCTCACGAACCCCTTTGATCTGTGTCCAAAAACCGACTCTCGATGGCTCGGCAACGAGCCTAGGCCAACCAAGCCGAGCCACCCATCCACATGCTCGCGTATGTCTGAGTTCGCCATGGCTCGGCCAACATGTAGAGGCCCCTTAAAATTTCATAACACCCCTGAAGCTATTAATAAAAAATATTTTACTTCAAAGAAATATCTTTGAAATTTTTTAAAATAAAATATAGTACTCCTTTCACTTTCCTCAGACTTGTTTTTATTGCTTAAATAAAATCAATAGTATCCAAATTAAGGTCTCAAAACATACTTTATTTTCTCAAAAGTCCAAAGTTTCGGCCATCCTCAAAGTCAATCTGTTACAAAATATCTGTTATAGATTGATTTTTAACAATTTTAGCAATTAACCAAATTATTAATAAATAAGATACCTTTAAAAACCCAGTTACACTCACATAAATTATTTTTAAAAATTGTCTGCAGGTTATTCTGCCCAGGTCACTAGCTTCAGTAAAAGTTACCCTACGACGTAACTAAGGCATTAGGGAATTATCTTATTTTATTAATAAGCTATCCTTAGCTTAAGTATAATTGCCTATTTTGTCACTTTTTCATTAATATTAAACTTTTAATTATAATAAATTTAACACTTTTACACCTTGCTATTATGAGTATAGGGTTGTGAGCAGCCATTTTTAAAGTCATGTTAAATGCATAAGAGCTCCTAGGGAATTTTCTGAGCAACTTGTTTAGTAACCTTTCCTTCCAAAACTTCATGTTATTGTTTACTTCTAAGTTTTGATTTAAGTAATTTATTACAACATGCTTAAAACAAGTGAAAGTTTGGCTACTGAGTGTCTTGTTGATCTAACTTAAAGAGAATTAAGATGAGCTAATTGACAACTATCATTACATTATTATTATTGCCATCCATTGCTTTATTAGTTTTAAAAACATCCAAAATAATACTAACACAATCAAAACACAAACTACGAGCAAGTAACCTTACACAATAAAATTCAAAACGGTGATGAGGTCAGCTGTTATGTTACGTCATTCTCCATTTAACAGACCTAGTAACAGATTCTTGACCATGTTATATTGTTTTAGCATGATAAAAGAAGGAAATATTTCTCCATTTAACATGAGTTTTTTCATTTAACACGCTTTAAAATATTAAACTAAAGATCATGAATACCCCTAATATTAGTAATCTTCCTTACACTCAGGTCAAGCATAAATTTTATTATTTCAAATTTATTTTGGTTAAAATTGTTATTTCTTTTATTCTTTAAAACTCATATCAATATTGCAACATTGAAATTGCTATATTGTTTATATTATAAATAAACATAAAAGTAAAGGCATTAAGTTCGATCAGGTAGATAAGTAGTGAAGCTATATCTATAATTTATTTTTAAACTTGATTTTTTTTTCTTTATTAACAATGTCACATATTTTTAAATCACACTCATACTGTACATTTATGCAAAAACCATTAATGTAATTATATTATAAACCCTTGAAAGTTGTCATGAACCAGTCACATGACTTGTCATTAATATATTACCATGTAATTGTCCTTTATAATAAATTAGGCTGTTTAGAACACGAAACCTAGTTGTTAATTATTTATTATTAATACTAACATCAATTACTACCTGTTTAGCAAGCACTAAAAAAGTTTGTTTTTTATTATATATTTTTTTAATGGAGCTAAGAATTTTGTTAAGCATCGTAAATTTACCATTACCCAAATTCAATTTGATGCGTATTCAAAGGTCTACATTTGCGGGAGATACAATCCATAAATATGCCGCATATATTGAAACTATTGCAATTTGTAAGGGATTATAGAATCTATATTACAATATTTGATCGTTGGAGGTGGCAGTTTTCTGATGAGGTGAGAGTGCGTGAGGAGAGAATGACCTATTCTCAAGGGGGTTCGAGCAACTTCCTCCCTGCAGCTGTTGTAACTTTTTTCCCTTGATGAAGCTCTACAAAGTGGGCGCGAAACATTGGCAAATAAATAGTTCTTAGTTGTTAGACTATTTTTTTGTTTCCTTTTGACCGCACCCCTGATCTTCTTCATATTTTGAAAAAAAATGTGGTTAATCATTTGTACATTTAATTTTGTTTTTATATCTTTTCTTTTTCATGTTGCCTATTTAGTTTCAATGCTTTTTATGAGAACAAAGTCTTGATTCCTTCATTAGTAAATAATAGACTGGTTCAATATATGAGAAGTTTCCTATCAAAAGTTAATATATCCGCTTATGAAAGGTAACGGTTCATTCGACAAATTTAAATTTTTCACCTGAAACTTATTCAATCTATTTCAAAATTTTAATTTTCTCTTGTCAAATCGGTGTAAAATTCATATTTCAAATAAAAATTTAACTTATCTACACGTAATCCCCCATAATAATTTTTAAATGATAACTTTCCAAAAGTGAATGTATTGACATTTGATTAAAAACTCCTGATATGTATCAGTTCCAGTTTGGAGAAGCGGTTATTAGCAAAGTATCAATAAATTATTATGTATTGGAAGATCTTTGATTGACCGTTTGTAGTTTATAAAAGGAAGATGGTTCGGGTGCAGCGTAAATAACTCTAATAATAAAACTATTTATTATGAGACAATGTATCGCCTTATTTAGCAGGGTTTCATCAGAGCTAAAAAAAAGATACAATCATCTAAAATAATGTAAGAAATTAAGAGAACATATTTTTACTGATAAGGATGAAGGATTTAAGTCCATATTCTTGATTTTTCAGGATATGAAAAATAAAGTTTAAAAATATTCTGTATAAAAACTTATCCGTTAAATCAGTTTTAATCAGGAATATTATCCTGTATAATATATTAAGATATTATCATTTATCATATATTAGTAGATAAATAGTAGTCTATGTTGAAAAAAAAATTTTGTTCCGATGAGGTGAAACAAGAGATCTGAAGTATATAAAGGAGATGGCGTAACCCACAATAAATCAAAAAAATAATTTAATGTGTCGACTAATTTAACCTCTACTTCTTAAGAAATCTTCCATAAATGAACTTTCCTTTGTTCTATTCTTTTACTTACTTAGTTCCTCCTGACATTTCGGCAAATTCTACCATCCTCAGGACATTCTGAAAAAACATAATAACCAAACTAATAATTGTTGTAAATCCTTATTATCTATTAATTTATCTAATATGATTTAACAATAATAATACCTTTTTTTATTATCATAAATGTTGCAATACCTATTGTCCAAAATATAGTAATAATAAAAACTTATAATTTATTGCCTTCATAGTTTAAAATTTTCTTTAAGGAGTGTTCCCTTTAACATTTTAGAATTAACAATGTCACAAGCCTAGAGAATACTGACCTTTGAGCTAATCCTCTGTATTGTTTACTCTCATCTTTGTTTTTAGTTTTAGTATTATTTACATTTAATTTTAATGCATCCTATTTTTATTTTCTTGTAACCGTAATTTATTTATATTCCCAGAATGTCTATTTGGATTTTCAATGGCTGTTTTGTAGTTAACAGGATATTTTAAAATTTTTAGTTGTTTCACACTGCTTTCATAAATCTTTTATTACTTATGAAATTAAAATTGCATATTTAGGACAAATATATGCCTGGCTTGGAAGAAGGAGCTTAATGGAGGGGTAACGCTTCCAGGCCGAGTGATGCCAGATGGCGGGGTTTCTTTCGTAGATGTGGCATCTGGTATGCCAAAGTTGGCAGTTGAATGTTGAGAATCGCTGCAGCACCCATATGGAGCTGAAGTGCCACTATTGGAAGTCGATTATTCCGACTTCTTTAAATTTTCTTGAAAATTACTAATATGTCTTAACCTCATTTAAATAGTCTGACAGGGCTTAAATACCAAATTAGGGCCGACCGTAGCTCAGATGGGTAGGTCTAGCTCTATCTCTGAGATCTGGGGGCGGCACCAATTCGAATCCGGCCCGAGGTGTTGACTTATTTCATTAAGTGGCGGTCCGACAAAATGAAAAACTTGACCTCCCACAATGGTTAGAATAGGTTGGTCACCTGTAGATAACTTAGCAAACATCACCTTTGCTGTGGATTGCCTTAAAAAAAAAAAAATGAATTGCCTTCTAAATTTCATTTAATTTTGTTTATTTGACAAAAATAAAGAGTTCTTATGGTTCGCAATAATGAACAATGGATAAACACATATTAATTGAGAATAGTATGAATAAATAAAGGAGAACAAAGGAAAAATTGAAATATCCGGTTCTAATGGGAAAAACCAAGATCTTTCCCAATTGCATTACGGGCTCATTGTGTTTTGTTAAACTGTTGTATTCTTAGCATGTACAAGATTGATATTCGTTATTTCCACCTTGAGAATTATAAAAATACAAATTTATATAACAGAAAAAATAAAAAAAATTTGTTCATAATTGTTACTTTCTTAAGATTTTTTATTTTTCAAAAATTTAAAAAAAAAAAATAGCGATAACTTCAGCATAAGCCCACCATTCTGCATGAAAATTTTAACATTTGTAAAAAATAAAATATTTAAAAAAAAGGTATTATTGTTAAATGATAAAAAGGATTTATAACAATTATTAGTAAGGTTTTAATGTTTTTATTCAATATCCTGAGGATGGAGAAATACTCCGAAACTAAGTAAAGGAAAGTTCAAGATGGGTATCCTTACCAATATGACATGCCTCTTCCCTGTCTTCTTTTAAATTTTCACTTTTCCAATTCTTTCTCATAATGCAAACCAATGCTCTACAATCATAATACCTAATATGAGAATAAAATTTGGAACAGGTGAATAATTTGTTTACTTGTGAATTGGTTATTTTGACTTTAGTACTTCTTTTATTTTAATTTGGAATATTTATTGTTATTGTATTTTTTTTTTTTTTTTACAGATTTGAAACTTATTTATAAATTACGTAATACTGAATAATATTATTAGAAGTTATTATATTTATACTTATGAACTGATTATTTTATTTTTTATTTATTATTTCGTTTATATTTAATTGAGAATACAAATTTATTCTCTTGAAGACATGTACTTTAACATTCTTCTCTACCTCCCTCTTCCCTACAACTGTGTTGCAGAGGTGGTAGTATGTTACATCATTCTTACTCACCACTCCTAATATTCATCATTTTTATTACTGGCTCATATAACTATTTTATTACATTAATTCTGTTATATTACTTTCATATTTAATTAATTATATGTACATTTTCTTTTTTCTCACTTTTTTTATAACTTTAATTTTAAATAAATTTCATAATCTATGTATATTTACTTACTTTATTCTCATATTCATATTCACCGCATCTTATTTTTTGTCATTTGTACTTCTTTTGATTTATGTAACATATTCTACTTCTTTAATTCTGTTATTTTACTAATTACATGTACGTTTCCTGTCTCAATTTTTTCATAACTTTATTCATAATTTTCAGTTTTTATATATATTTACTTACTAGATTTTTATACGTATATTATTTTATTTTTCTTCTCTCTTTCATAATTTTAATATTACTTATTCTCGTATGTGCTTATATCTGCTTATAATACTGCATTTGTCTTCTTAAAATACTTAGACTATACATTTTCTTCCTACAGTATTTATGTGTCTATATTATTTGTCATTTTCTCATCTCCTAGTTACTCTGTATTTCCTTTTATTCATTATGTTTTTGTTTTTTTTACCAAGTCTCCCATTGGAGTCCTATACAGCTTAACCATGGTTGGGGGTCAAAGTTTTTCATTTTGCGGGACCACCACTTAATGAACAAAGTCGAAGCCCCAGCATATAAAACAATTTTTATATTGTTTTTTGTTCTTAGTTCTGATGAAGGCCTAAAATTCTGGCTTAAACATCAGCACTAATTAAATAATTATTTGTGTTCTTTACTGATCGAATCCCTAACCATCTTCCTCATTTACTAAATAATATGTTAAACAAGATTTATCTATTTTTGTGCTTCATTTATCTGGATTATAATTATAAATTTGAAAGAATTTAGACGTTTTACAAAATATTAAAAATGGAAGGACGTTTTAAAAAACATAATATGCATTTCTTTTCTTTTTTTTTAAATAGATAAAAATTTTATTTTGGCTAATACCATGCAAACTGCTATTATGCTTATAGATTCTCATTAGAAGGGAGATTTGACGTTCTATAATTTTTTAACTAGTTTTCATTGGGAAGCACCGTTTTACCACACATTATTCTTCCAAAGAAAAAACAGCTCTCATTTCTTTTTATACACTCTTGATACAATATTATTTTTGGTAAATGGTTTTACATAATGCACACATTGTTAATAAATAATCTGTTTTCCTAGAAGATCTTTGGTTTTTAATATATATAATTTTTAATTGCACATACCTTCTCTGTATACCCTGTACATTTTATTAGAAAACTGATCTTAAAAATTTAGTAGCAGGGATAATATCATGTCAGACTCGACAAATTGAGTATAAGTTCTAATGGACTAAAACTACCAGTAAAAAGAGAATAACAAATACATTTTTAATTCATTGTGAAACATTAATATTACTATTTTTTTAATCATATTTGCTTTTTATAGGTTCCTAGAATCCCATCGAGAACAAAGATTCACAATTATGGTGTGAAACCTTAGTTGAGTATTGATATGAAGAAACTTGTGGATTGTGGATACAAAAGACCAAACTCAATTTAAAAAATCATATATTGGACAATATAATCATTGATTAGCATCAATAATGTCTTCATTGTGATTTTAAAACATAAGAGCTGTTTTAAAAAGACATATAATGACCTATCATACACACAACAAGCTTCATCAATGCCCTAATTGTGAACATATAACATCAAGACCTAATAATTTAAAATTAATAATGGCCTTTCACACAGTTAAGAAACCTTATCAGGGCTTTCATTGTGACTATAAGTTCATATTTAAAATCTTATAATAGCTTATCACTGTGGTGATGACCATCATAAATATACACGTTTTAACTACAGCACATTTTGAATTTATTTTTAAAAAGCACATAATGGTCCATCCTACAGGTAAGATATTCAATTGATGCCCTCTTTGTAACTATGAAGCAGTGGAATTTTATTTTTTTTAAAGGAACACTTTCTTAACTTACATTGAGATATTTTTATGAAGATGTCGTAGGTTCATTTTAATGTTACCATTGTGTACCATGTAAATTTATACCCAACTTTTTTTTTTATATGAAAAGCCTTGCGAAAAATGTGACGTAAATAGTGACATCAAATGGTCAAATATTAGAACAATAGTCCATAAGCATTAAAATCAGTATACTTTTATTTGTAGTTGACTGTTTTAATCCATCTTTTCCTCATTAGATTCCAGAAATCACTCAGTCACTCTGAAAAGTTTGAGTTTACTAAGTTTTACTTAGCTTAGTGAAGTTTCATTTTGTATTTTAGTGAAAACAAAATTTGGCTTTCACATTGTTTTTCCTTGTAAAGAGAATCACATCCTCGATACATTTAACATTATTTCCCGTTACACCACTGTTTTTTGGTTGGTGTTAGAGCCTACAGTTGAATCAAAGATGTAAGTACATATGTTGCCGAAGGTATAGGTAGAACTCAATACTGATATTATTCCTATCAGCAAATTTTGTTTTTACAGATATCTATTCAAATTTAACTACTAAATGCATTTGTAAAGCTTGCTCCAATCCTGTGCCAATCAAAACCTAATTGAAATTTGTATTAGAAACCACAATTATAGGTAACTTGCCACCCATGCCGCTGATCTTTACTTGCTTGTATGTCGTCTTCCAAGCCAGGTATGTCTTAGTTTGTCCTCTTCTTTTTTCTTAACTTTCCGTTACCCCTTCTTTTCTTATCTTCCGTTCCTACTTTATTAGTTTTGTTCACTATATATATATATATAT
>NW_027112092.1:373902-375392 GCF_000696795.3 Halyomorpha halys | reverse complement strand
ATTTACTATTTACTACCTTTAATTTTTCTTATTATATCTTACTTTTTTACATTTTATACCCCTGTTATTTTACACTTATGTTTTTGTTTTCCTTATGTAACTATGTGTTTGTATCTTTTTTAGCCCTGAAGAAGCCCTGCAACGTGGGGTGAAACGTTAGCTCATTAATATAGTATAATTCTACTATTTGAGTTTTTTTGACCGCACCCGGACCATATTCCTTTCAAAAAAATTATGCTATTACTAGATTGATGAAATTACTGTCGAACTTTTCTTAGCTTCTTAACTATTATTGTTATTTTCTCTTACAATCTTATTAAGGTTCCGACAAGATTCAAATTTAATACAAAATTCCTCTAATCCAGACATGAACAACAATTATATTTCCCATCAGTACTTTTCGCTCTTCTGTCGGGTCGTTTCATCTGAAATGTCAGTTTTCTGAGGAAAGGTGAATCTCCATGAATGTCTATTGTTTTATTCTTTCATTTTCTCAAAGACTCACTTATCAAGTGACAATATGTGCAAAATTCTATTATATCATTTTTTTGTTCTTTTTATAGTCATATACGTTTCACTGTATTAATTATGTGCATAGGGTAATTTTAGTGCTAATCCAATAGTTATGCATTCTTTTAGATAATTGTCTAAATATATAATATATGTATTAAAATGTACCAGTGTATTTTATTAATTGTGTAAAGAATTCGAGTGAAAGTAAAGAAGTTCAAGGGAATAGTTAAAGTGTATAGTGTGATTGCTAAGAGGACGTGGATTTGAAGAAACTAGATAAGTCTTCAGTAATATCATCACTATGACCAATAAACATCAAGACTTGATCATTTAAAAAATCATATAATGCTCTCATTGTGAATTTGAAACATTAAGAACTAGGTATTTGAAAAGACATATAATGACCCGTCATACAGGTAATATCCCCTATGATGGGTCATTATATGTCTTTTTGTCAATGTCTTCATTGTGATTACGAAGCAGTAGAAAAAATTTGTTTAAGAAACATTTGATGATCCATCATACAGCTAAGAAGCCTCATCAATGCATCACCAAAGATACACACATAATCCAGTATTTCCTAGCTTTCTTTCTATTCCAAGTAATTAGTACTCAGTGCCCCTCCTATATCCTAGAAAACCTGCAATTCTAATTCTCAATCCAATTCCATACCATTAGGTCCTGTTTATCTGACATCTACCCTCCAACTTACCGAATTGTTGTGTTTGATAAATCATTTTTTACCGATGTGCATATCACCGGAACTCCATTCCCTATAAAGTATGTCATGCCACCCTTCCCTCGTTTAAAACCCTTATATTTAACTACCTTTTACTTCACCAATCTATTCCGATATAATAGTACAGATATAACTACCTTTTAGTTTTGTTTTTTATGTATTTAGTGAGTTAGTTTTAAAATTTTTTTTTATCTCTGTATCTAAAATTATTTATATAAAATTTTATTATAAGTTATAA
>NW_027112092.1:359649-371317 GCF_000696795.3 Halyomorpha halys | reverse complement strand
AAAAAAAAAAAAAAAGAAGTTTTATGTTATCATTTTTTTCCGCACCAATTTTTTTGTTTAAAATGGAAATGTACTGTATGTATATACATACTTCGGTAGATCTTTCCTCTTCCCTATGGAATTCTATTCCCTCCTTTATTCCTAGTTCTAATACCCTTCTAATCTTAAATCCCATATCTTCGACTACCTTCTGTCCACCCAATTCCGAAAGAATAACAATTGAAAGTTTCCAAAAAGCTTTATCTTTTTTCTGTATTTTATGTCCTAGATTTTTCATTTATTATTTTTTAGTTTCATTGTATTTGATTTTTTAAATTTACTATCAGAAGTCGTCTTATGATATGTCAAGTGGTTTTATTTTATTTGATTTATCATTATTTTATATATCCTGTTAATTATTATTGCTTATTTGCATCTTTTTAAATTCATTATATTATTTTATATTATGATATTTTGTAAATTATTCTAAAGGGATCAATCCCAGAATAAATAAGATAATTATTATTATATAATATAATGCAATTATTTCAGTCTTGGTAGTTAGTAGGGATGGACGTGCTTAGTAGGATAGCGGCGAGCATCTATGTTGGAAACGAGACAGTTCAGGCTGCCCACTGCTCTGTGCGTAATGATGAAAGGAAGGAGGGCCAGAAACGTGCCATCGCACTGATTAAAGAAACTATTATCGTGCCGCCAAGCAGTGGGCTGATCATTCCTGCTAGAATCAAAGGGGAGGTCGAGGGAATGGAAGTCCTTCTTGAGCCCGTCAACCTGCCAGGAGGAGTTGCCAGAGTAGTGGTGGCTCTTAAAAAACGAAATGTGATGGTGAAATTAATTAATTCGTCCCAAAGCGAGGTGAGGTTACCCCGAGGTACCATTGTGAGTGAGGTGGAAGAAATCCACATAGAGGAGAACAAGGCTTGCATCAGGTTAATTAGGCAGGGTATAAGTGAGAACTGGTATACCCTCGTTAAAGATAAACTTATGCATTTGAGCGAGACGGACCGGACAGAAATCATGGATATTTTAATTGAGTATTGGAAGGGGTTAGCTCCGGGGGATAAAGGAGAATTAGTCGGTACCGACTTTGTCCATCATAATATAGACACCGGCGATGCTCGTCCTATTGCAGTTAGACCGTACCGTACCCCGCATAGCCTCCGGCCGATTGTGAAAGAGCAGATCGAGGAGCTTCTCGAGAAAGGGGTGATTTTGCCTTCTACTAGCCCATGGTCAGCCCCGATAATCCTCGTTAGGAAGAAGGCTGCTCCTCTGAAGGTGAAGGCCATAGAGGGGTATCATCAACCCCATAATGTTAAAGAAATTAGAGCATTCTTAGGCCTGTCTGGGTATTATAGGAGGTTCATTCCTAATTATGCTGAAAGGTCTAGGCCTTTGACCGAGTTGACGAAATCTACTGCAGCGTTCGAGTGGACACCGGAAAGAACTTCAGCATTTGAAGACCTCTGTACCTGCCTAAAAAGAAGCCCTGTGCTGTGTTACCCCGATTTCTCGCTCCCCTTCATATTGTCCACGGATGCTTCCGGAGTAGCTGTGGGAGCAGTGCTCGCGCAGAAGGTAAATGGACGTGAAAGACCTGTAGCTTATGCATCCCGTCAGCTTAACAGCCAGAAAAGGAACTATTCAGCAACGGAACGAGAGTTACTAGCAGTAGTGTGGGCTGTGTCACAGTTTAGGTGTTATCTTTATGGTCGACGATTTACGGTAATAACCGATCATGCACCATTGCGATGGACTCTCGGACTCAAGGAGCCGAGTTCCCGGCTGATGCGCTGGCAGATCAAGTTAGCCAAGTACGATTTCGAAGTTCAATATAAACCTAGTAGGAACCATAGTAATGCAGAAGCGCTTAGCAGGACACTGCGACAAGGACGACGGAAGAGGTCGCAAAATTTTTTGTCGAAAATGTGGTTCTTAGGCATGGAGTTCCTGAGATGCTCTTGACAGACCGCGGTCCCAACTTTACCTCAGACCTGTTGAAAACAACTTGCCAGATTCACTTTCGCTCTAAACCCCCTTCTAATATGGAACACTTAAAATCAAGACTTGGATCTAATCCTTCATTGCCTAGAATTTGAGAAAGGTTCAGTCAAAACAACATACATTATAATTTAGAAATTAACATTAATTACTCAGATTTTGAAGGTTACCATATGATCAATCACAGGTTGGTTAACATTTTCTTACATGTAGTGATTTAGAAAAAAAATTGAGATAAATGTTAAGGGAGAAAGCGATTCCGTTTTCAGCCTTTATGTAATCAAGAGATAATGGCAAACACAGGTGACAAGATGAGTTGATGACCTTTTTGGGAGCAACAGGACGGTCGGAAGGAGTTGAAGAGGCAACTCCTCCTGGCAGGTTTACGGGCTCAAGAAGGACTTCCATTCCCTCGACCTCTCCTTTGATTCTAGCAGGAATGAGTCGCCCACTGCTTGGCGGCACGATAATAGTTTCTTTAATCAGCGCGATGGCACGTTTCTGGGCCTCCTTCCTTTGGTCATACAATGTATGCACAGAGCACTGGATAGCCTGAACTGTCCCGTTCCCGTTCGATGCTCGCCGCTATCCTACTAAGCACGTCCATCCCCAGGATTCCATCAGCACCATGTTCAAGAGGCGTGATCTGTAGGGGCTATAGTCTTTTTTTTTTAAATGGAGAAAATAAGAGAGATGAAGAATAAACAATACCATAGATCTCTTTATTATATTAGCTTAAACACTTACATTATAGGTTAGAGAATAATCTCAATAATAAAAGAAAGAGTCCCTCTCAACTCAGAAGTCAAAATCACAACTAATATAACTTTCAGCAAACTAGGATAAATATACGCACTCTCACTATTATTATCACTGTCCCAAAAAAAAAAAAAAAAAAAACCTCCCTGCTCTCGCTTACCAGTGTTGTCATCTCACAATACTTCCCCCTTTCAAAAAGGGTGCCCAAATTGGGTATCCTTTTTTTTCTATGCAGGAGAATACCTCTGTGGAGCCTGTATATTCCGACCACTTCTAGTCCTCACAGGAACCAGCTCCCGTAGAACTGCGACATCCACTTGTTTAGTGCTCACTTCCCTAGGTGCGTCTTCATCCACCGTCTCTTGCAATGCCCGGTTCTGTTGCTCCGCGAATACAGAACACTCTTCCTTCGGAGTATGGGGCTCGCTACCAGGGTCTTCGTCCTCTCTGGTAGGATGTTCTTCTCGGTCGGTTGATACACATCTCTGGGGTAGTGTAGAACGCCTATAGTTCACGGTTGGGCTTCGCTGGACTCGTTCTCCCGCTGGGAAGCACAAGTAGGACTCCTCACTATCACTCCACTCGTCCTCTGGTCCGTCATCGAACTCAAAATCCCCTTCCGTTTCCGTCGAGCTGTCAACATTATCGCAGCTAACATTTAGCGGGCAAAACTTGAGCCTATCGATATGCATCACATCGTACTTTCCTGGCGCTCTTTCAATTTTGTAGTTAACAGGGCTTAACCTCTCAATGACTCGAAAGGGCCCATTCCATGGAATCGCGAATTTTCGGCATTTCCCTAACGGGGTGATATTTTTAATGTAGACTAGATCACCAGCCTTCAATTCTCGGAGCCTCCTTCCTTGGTTGATTCTTCTGGCGTTCTGCTCTTCCAATCTTCGGCTAGTGCGGAGGGCGAACAGATACGCCTCGTTAAGTCGCGTAGTTAACTCTTCCAGGAAGTCATGGTGACCGATGTTAGCTCTTGGCTGTAAATCACACTCAAAGGGTAAAGTTAGTTCCCTTCCATAGGTAAGGAAGTTAGGTGTGTATCCTGTCCCTCTGTGAATGGAACTCCTGTATGCCGCCAAAGCTGTCGATATGTAGAGATCCCAATTGTTTCCTTTACTATTCACGTAGTGAGATACATATTCCATGAGGGTCCAGTGAAAACGTTCCACTCTGCCGTTCGAAGAAGGACGATAAGCAGTGGTCTGTATTTTCTTTGTTCCGACCATTTGGCAAGTTGTTTTCAACAGGTCTGAGGTAAAATTGGCTCCGCGGTCCGTCAAGAGCATCTCAAGACCTCCATGCCTAAGAACCACATTTTCGACAAACACTTTTGCGACCTCTTCCGTCGTCCTTGTCGCAGTGTCCTGCTAAGCGCTTCTGCATTACTATGGTTCCTACTAGGTTTATATTGAACTTCGAAATCGTACTTGGCTAACTTGATCTGCCAGCGCATCAGCCGGGAACTCGGCTCCTTGAGTCCGAGAGTCCATCGCAATGGTGCATGATCGGTTATTACCGTAAATCGTCGACCATAAAGATAACACCTAAACTGTGACACAGCCCACACTACTGCTAGTAACTCTCGTTCCGTTGCTGAATAGTTCCTTTTCTGGGCTGTTAAGCTGACGGGATGCATAAGCTACAGGTCTTTCACGTCAATTTACCTTCTGCGCGAGCACTGCTCCCACAGCTACTCCGGAAGCATCCGTGGACAATATGAAGGGGAGCGAGAAATCGGGGTAACACAGCACAGGGCTTCTTTTTAGGCAGGTACAGAGGTCTTCAAATGCTGAAGTTCTTTCCGGTGTCCACTCGAACGCTGCAGTAGATTTCGTTAACTCGGTCAAAGGCCTAGACCTTTCAGCATAATTAGGAATGAACCTCCTATAATACCCAGACAGGCCTAAGAATGCTCTAATTTCTTTAACATTCTGGGGTTTAGGATACCCCTGGATGGCCTTCACCTTCAGAGGATCAGGCTTCACTCCGTCTCTGGATATTAAATGACCGAGATAGACCAATTCTGACTGCATAAATTCGCATTTCTTAAGGTTAATCTCCAGATTTGCCGCCTATAGCTTTTTCAAAGCTTTCCTTAAGCGTTGGTTGTGTTCTTCGGAGGTTTCACCAAATATAATAATATCGTCAAGGTAAACCAAACACTCAGTACCCAGAAGTCCGCTCAACAATCTATCCATGAAGCGCTGAAATGTAGCTGGGTAGTCTTTATTTTACTGAAATGGTTAAAAAAAACATAGATATTGAAAAACATCGATGTCGCATCTCTACTTACAATACATTATCGAAAAAACATCGATGTTTTTTAGGTAATGTATTATAACCAACGATATTTTAAATCATCGATGTTTTTTGTAGTCGATGTCCTATTCTTTGATACAAAAACCACTTTTGACAGGCCGTAGAATGCGTGATTGTTGGAGCAGACCTTATGTTACTCAAATGGATGTTCAAAAACATCGACGTATTTTGGATAATGTATTGTAAGCAACGATATTTTAAAAACATCGATGTTTTTTGGGTAATGTATTGTAACCAACGATATTTTCAAACATCGATGTATTTTGGGTAATGTTTTGTAAGTAACAATATTTTAAAACATCGATGTTTTTTGTTGTCGATGTCGGATTCTTAGTTTCAAAAACCTCTTGTAATAGGCCGTAGAATACGTGATCGTTGGAACAGACCTTATGTTTCTGAAATAGTTGTTCAAAAACATCGATGTATTGTAAGCAACGATATTTTAAAAACATCGATGTATTTTGTAGTCGATGTCGGATTCTTAGTTTGAAAACCCACTTCTGACAGGCCGTAGAATGCGTGATCGTTGGAACAGACCTTATGTTTCTGAAATAGTTGTTCAAAAACATCGATGTTTTTTGGGTAATGTATTGTAAGCAACGATATTTTAAAACATTGATGTTTTTTTGGAGTCCATGACCTATTGGTTGATTGAAAAAGCACTTGAGTCACACTTGACTGGCCGGAGCATGTGTATGTTACTGAAATGGTTAAAAAAACATAGATGTTGAAAAACATCGATGTTTTAGTATTGAACATCGATGTTTTTTTATCGATGTCGCATCTCTAATCCACATGCTCGTGGATGTCTGAGTTCGCCATGGCTTGGCCAACACGTGCATATGCATTATAATAACCTCTCAAATCTACAGATGCCGTAGGATGAAAACTACCAAGACTGAAATAATTGCATTATATTATATAATAATATTCTTATTTATTCTGGGATTGATCCCTTTAGAATAATTTACAAAATATCATAATATAAAATAATACAATGAATTTAAAAAGATGCAAATAAGCAACAATAATTAACAGGATATATAAAATAATGATAAATCAAATAAAATAAAACCACTTGACATATCATAAAACATAAGATGACTTCTGATAGTAAATTAAAAAAATCAAATACAATGAAACTAAAAAATAATAAATGAAAATCTAGGACATAAAATACAGAAAAAAGATAAAGCTTTTTGGAAACTTTCAATTGTTATTCTTTCGGAATTGGGTGGACAGAAAGTAGTCGAAGATATGGGATTTAAGATTAGAAGGGTATTAGAACTATGAATAAAGGAGGGAATAGAATTCCATAGGGAAGAGGAAAGATCTACCGGAGTATGCATATACATACAGAACATTTCCATTTTAAACAAAAAAATTGGTGCGGAAAAAAATGATAACATAAAACTTCTTTTGTTTTTTTTAAAGCTCATTTCTTAGCTTTATATATCTTGCTTTTTGACGTTCTACCGTTGACGGTAACCAAATTATCTCCCATCCACTCGTATCTTTCACTTAACGCTCGCTGTATACATTTGATGATTACGTGTAATGTCTCAGTTTCAGTGAACGGTCCTGCAAGTGGCTATAACTTAAAATTAAAAAAAAAAAAAGAATCGTTAACGTTAATATTTTCTTTTAAAATTTTTTGAGGTTAATCACTTCCATCATTTGAAATAAATTATTAATGAGGTGTAGATAGTTGACCGTAGATTAATGCTTGAAGAAGTTTGTCGGGGGGTGCGGTCAGCAAAGAACAACATAAATAAACAAAACCATATTTATTTATTTATGTTGTTGTTGTACAGGTCTTCACGTCCATTTACCTTCTGCGCGAGCACTGCTCCCACAGCTACTCCGGAAGCATCCGTGGACAATATGAAGGGGAGGGAGAAATCGGGGTAACACAGCAACTAATTTGGAAAACTATAATGTTGGCAGTAAAATCTCTTGGTCTTAAATCAGATGATTGAGAGAAAAAGTGCTTTCTCAAGCACTCAATTTTTTGCGTTCATTACTGTGCACTGCTACTAACTGCACACCTCATGAAAGATTCTTTAACTACCCGCGTCAGACTGCAAACGGAAATTCCATCTCACCATGGTTGATACCAAATGCAACAATCCTAGTTAAAAGAAATGTACGAAATAGCAAATATGAGGATATGGTTGAAGAGGTGGAACTCTTAATCGGCAACTAGAACTGTAATCAGGAGATGCATAGCGATGAAAGTTCTGGTGCTGTATCTGAAGAAAGAAAAACAACTCATCCTAGTGTGGAAACCCGTCAACATATAGTGATTCCTAATTTTAGGGGGGTAGAGGACCCTTAAAGTCAACACTCAAACGTTCGAATGATGCTGTTGCTTTAAGAAGGGTCCCTTGATTTTTCAGGAACCTTGACTTGACTTCAGCACATGTAGGACAGGCAGATGTAACATTCTTGACATTCTCTAGTGAGTACGGCAAGTTTTTTATTTTAATCCAGAGGTACATTGTGGTTATGCCTGGGACATAATGACTTGTGAAGCTCAAATAGTTTGTTTGGTGATGTTGCACAGCAAATTCTTGAGAGAGTGTCTGCCTTATGGTTTTCTTTCCCTGGGTGATGAACAATATCAAACTGGAACGGGGATAATTCTAAACGCCATCTCAAAATTTTATCATTTTTTATTTTACTGTTATTGCTTCTTATAAAAATAAAAGAAAGAGCCATTTTATCTGTAACGAAATGAAAATGTTTTCGGATAAGGTATACTTTCCACTTCTTTAGTGATTCCACAATGGCTGCAGCCTCTTTCTCTATGGCAGATTGAGACCTCTCAGATTTTGACAATGTACGGGAATAAATGCAACTGGTCTCCCTTCCTGACTTAGTATAGCTGCAATAGCAACATCGGCTGGATCACTTTCAACAACTAGGGGTGAGCTACCAGATATATTAGTAACCAGTGAATTGGCAATTTCTTTTTTTTAACCTGGCAAAATCTTGAGCGGCTTGAAGACCCAAAGGAAAAGTGACAGATCCCGTGAAGCGACTAATTTTCTCATAAAAACAGGGAACCCATTTTGAGTAATGAGCGAAAAGTCCGAGGGCACGTTTCTAGTTAGAAGCATCGTTAGGCAGAGGTTTTTTGATATGGCATAGCCAAGAAGATTTATATAGGGCATTGGAGATTTACTATTCTCAAGATTTAATTCTAGACCATATTTTCTTACTGCTAACATGAAACATTGAAGATTATTGTCGTGTTCAGCTTTATCATTACCACAAACAGTGAGGTCATCCAAATAGGAGAAAACTCCTGTTAGACCTTCATCAGAAATAATTTTGTCAATCACGCGTTGAAAACATGCAACACCATTGGTAACACCATATGGGATCTTTAGAACTGATACAATCTTCCTCGAGCTTCAAATTCAGTGTACTCTCATCTTCTGCAATGGGAACCAGTGGTAGACACTTTTCAGATCTATTGTACTAAAAACGTTTCTTACTAACTCATCCATGTTGGATAGAGGGTAGGCGTCTAATAATGTGAACTTGTTGATGGTTTGAGAATAATCTATAATAAGCCTCTTCTTATGATTTTCATTATGAACAACAAAAAACCTGGGCTCGCCAAGGAGAGTTGCTTTCCTCAATAATGTCATCAGAAAGTAGTTGTTCTATTTCCTGTTTGATGAATCTTTGATCAGAATCAGAATAAACTCTTAACTTTGTAGCCACAGGTTTGCAATTTGAAGCGAGATTGGAGAATAATCATGGAGACTCTACTCTAGCTACTGAGGCCGAACAAATTGTAAGTGGTTCTCTATTTCCACCAAATTTTAGTTTTTTAAAAATATCATGACCGAGTAGTATATCATGTGATTCTTGTGAATGTACAACAATCAATTCTGTTAGCAATAGTTGTCCTGCAATTCAGGCTAAATTGTTGGCAAAAATAAAATAAGTTTAACTTCCTACTGTTCATCTCTTCACTCTGACTGCAACTCCTGATGAACTTCTTGTAAACTTCCAATAATAGAGAGTAACCTAAAATAAAAATATAAAATTAATTTACTTAAATTTGTTAACATACAATAACATAGCTTTAAAAATAGAAACAATGTTAATCCAAGGCACCTTTGTTCCAAGAAATCAGGGCATGCTCCCTAATCCTCTTTACGTTCAGCTTTACATTAAGGTTGTTGATCATTGAATGCTTCTCCTTGTAAAAAGTTAATGATACAGAGTAATCAACAATAAAAATACATAGTTAATTTAAACAAATAATATGGCTTTTAAAAATAGAAACAATGTTAATCTACGTAGGCACCTATATCTAAGTAGATGGTGATGGTTATTCATCCATGACAGCTGCTTTAATTATTGCATATAACTCTTCTTTGTTTGGTTTCAATGCTAACTTTGGGTTTTTTCTTCTTTTTTATCTATTATCTCTGAGGATCTATATTATTTTTGTGTCTATATGTTTATGGGCAAGAAACCTCTGCGTCCCTCCAAGACCAAAACATTTAGATTTCCATATATTAAACAATCTATCTATACCATCCTTCAGTTCCTCTGTCATACCAGAACTAGTTACCATAGCATAAATTGTGGCCTGATGATCATGTATCCACTGAATCATTGAATTACTAGATTCATCTTTATTTTCTGTTTGTTTACGAATAGAAGATAATATCAAGCTGATTCAGCCAAATTCAGCCAAGTCAAATGGCCAATGACCGTTACTTCAGGGAAACTTCTGCTATCTTGATACTAACTTATCTTGGTGCTAACAAAAAAATATTCAATTAAAATTGAAAGATTAAAAAATGAAATTTCTTAACACTAATATTGAGCCATCACAATACAAAGGTATTTTATGATATGAATAATATATTAAACACCACATTCACACAACGAAAATAACGGTTACAAAATATAGGACCTGTTACAAAAGGAGAGATTTCGCGCCTAAAACTGTTTCAGTTTGAGCACCCTACCCTTATGCGCATGCTCAAACTGGAACAACGCGTTTCGTGTTGGAAACGCGACAGTATAGGAAAAGAAATAACTGCTTTGGAGAATGGAAAAAATTGGCATAGATCGATCGTTTATTCGATGCACGTTGATGGTAGGCCCCCCGCGATATCCATAACATCAAAAGGAAGTGTTGGCGTATCACTAAGGAAAAACTAATCATCATGGGCTGAACGAGACTTTACAAGAATTGCGGCGTAAATATTTCAGGTGGGGTAGAAAACGCACAATCAAGGAGATTCTTGGGAAATGCGAGGTGTGCTTCAGTACGAAGTATGATCAGCACCAACCCCGTGTAGCTCAAGAAGAGACCTCTACCGCGAACACACCGCTAAGCGACTTACAGGTGAATTCTTTCACCTGGAAAGGCTATATGTGAGTCATAGTCATCGATGAATTCAGTAAGGTGACTATGGCATGTACAGGACAGATCAGTGGAGGAGGTTTTACGAGCTCTTCGGACATGGACAGTGAGAGAGAATTTGACAATACAAGCATCAGAGAGGAAATGAGAATATTGGAAGTGGTTTGGCACCTCAACATCCAAAAAGCCGCCGAGGGATAGAGCGACTCCAATGCACTCTGAGTGACGAGCGTACCAGCTAGAAAGGGGACTGGAACCTGATGACGCCATGGAACGGGCAGACGCAGTATACAACCACTCCATACACACTGTCACGGGGTTTGCCCTATTCGAAATTCTTTTTCAGATGCGGTGCGTCGACGGACTGCCGTGGTACTTTGCCGGGAGAGGATGTAATGGCCGGTAATGTTTTGGCCTTGCATAAGTCAAGAACAGGATTCGCATGGGAAAAAGTAGAAGAGTGGTACAGTATAACTTCTGCTCTCTATACCTGCAATATCATAGGCGTTAGAGGCATATTTCTTTGGTGAACAAAGGTATATTCCGGGACCCAATTCTGAATCTTTCTCAGAAAACCCACCGGTAGCAGTTCCGCCAGTTACAAATCAGTTTCCACCTCTACCGTAAATCATCATGCCAATGCTCTGAAGCGGAAATTAGGACGGCAATAGCACAAGATCTCAGGTAGAATATCAGACAGTGCATGGAGAGGTTGCTGCAAGAGCCGGTACTTGCTTTTCTGAATTTCACTCGGCAATCCACTATAACAATAGATGCCAGTGAGTATGCGCTAGAAGCGATGTTGTATCAGGAGGGCGAAAGGAGAGAGTGCCCAGGGGCATATGCCAGCAGGTCCTTATGAAGACGGAAATTAGATATAGCACAATGGAGCGAGTACTCCTTGAAATAGTGTGGGCTGTCGATCACTTTTGACCATATGTGTTCAGTAGAAGGTTCAAGTTACATACTAAACACAAACCACTCTAGTGGGTGGAAAAACTGAAGGAAGCGTCAGCCAGAAATACAGGTTGGAAGGTGTTCCTAGCCAAATATAACATGGATACACTATATAAACCAGGTAAAAAAAAATGGTTGGTTGCCTCGATCACCGTGGAACAAGAAAAGGGACAATGAGGGTGCGAGAATGGACGCCAAGAGAGAAAGAACATGGGTGAC
>NW_027112092.1:351468-359494 GCF_000696795.3 Halyomorpha halys | reverse complement strand
CCGAAAGGAAATGAAGGATATCGATGTGATGTGGCACCTTAACACACCAGGAATGATTGAGGTCGAACTCCCTGATTCTCTGGAATTTGTCCGAGGCACACTTTTTGCGTACTGCACACAATGGACTGTTGTAGGGTGGAATGCTGTCCACAATTATCACTTACTTCCGTAAACTTTCTATTTCTTCCCTAGTGTGTCTACGAAGTGGCTGGGAGTATCAGCTCTCCTTCACCCTATTCTGCTTCAATGTGATTTCGTGCACCATTTTTCCTGTAGCACTCGGTACTTCCCCTTCTTTACAAAAAATATCATCATATTACTTCAATATTGCCTCTTTCCAACTCTCCCTCTAGTTAATCACGCCCGTTCTCGCTTACAGTCACACACGAGCTTCTGAAAGCTGTAATTCTAATATTCCACTGAACCCCACTATTTCTTATTTTCGCTACCACCTTTTCCAAAATATCTCGTAGTCAATGATTATCAGGTTGTTTCGGGGCATTTTCCTCATTAGATGGACTGTTACCTTTCCTCCCTTAGTCCCCCAGTAACCCAATTCCATTTCTGTTTTCCCTTTAATGCTACAAGGCCTGACTAGAGTTATCAACTGACAGTTACATACTCTGACCTGTAGTTCCCTCTTTCCACCACTCATCTCTCTATGGCCTCTCGGCAGACGAATGTGTTTCCCTGGGTCAATAAGACAGCTTACTCCTCTCTTCGCTCGTATAATAGGCAAACCGCCGTGCTCCTCTCACATGGTGGTTCTCCAACGTGTGGTCGCCCCACTGTGTACACTCCTCAATTCTACCTGTTTTTTTCGCTTCTTCTCCAAGTCCTCCTCTTGCCTTGACCACAGGAGAAACCTATGCAGATGAACCTCTCAATGATCTACAGGTTGACACTTTCACTAGCAGAGGAAATAAATGGATAACCATATTTAAAAATTTATCGTTAACTCATATTTTTGCATCTTATTTTCCTTTTTATTGGATTGGTGCTTTTTTAACCTAATTTCAGTAACTTCTGTTTTCTAAAAACACAAAATGCACTTTACAGATCCGAAATCGGACCATCCGTTCAGGAGTAAATAGAAAAGTAAATACTGGTGCTCCCAGGGAGCAGTACATTTAGCCTTAACAGCATAACAACAAGATCACTAATACTTGTTCATGCAACCCATTTATGACAGGGACCCAAGAAAATATTTTGAGGCCAGACAAACACGAAAACACCCAAGAGGAGACCCAGAATAAGATGGAAAGACTACATTTCCAGTGTGGGAGAGAGAAGAGGAAAAACCTGGGTTGCCATGAGATTTCTGGCTAGGGATCAAAAGGCTTGGTTTGCCTGGATGGAGGATCTTCCACACTGAAAAGCATCAGGAGGAAGAGAAGGAAAAAGCTTTTAATTGGTTTGAAGCAATTACTAAGCCAAAACACAAAATGTCAGATTTCTAAGAGTCTTAACAACAAGACCACTAATACTTGCTCATACAACCCATTTATCAATATCTTAGTTGTTCAGAAAAAACACTGTTTTCTTTAAAATCCCTCCTTTTCAGTTTTTCTGGTCTTCTTAGTAATATAAAAATATTAGAATAATTTTTAAAACTAGTTCGGCTGCCAGCTTAAGAATCATCACATTTTTACTCTAGATAAAATAGTAAATATTAAACTAAATGGCATGCAGATAAAATTCACTTAAGTAAAGTTCTTTTGGATAATCATTATACTAATCATATAATAAACTTTACCAACAAACATATCTCCAACATTTGTTTTAGTAAATCTAGTAGGAATCATTCTACTGTCCATGCAAGTAAAGAAAACTGCTTTAGGCTGGAAAAATAGTAAATAAAAAGGAAATGATTTACAAAAATTGTGCCTATAAACTATCAAACAAAAAAACATATAAATAAAAACATTCCACTACATAGTAAGTGCTTATACTAAATTATATACCTAAATACATTTTAATGACTAATCAAAAACAACATTGAAGCTAAACAACATACTAAATTTTAGAAACAGCTAAAAGCTACTTACTGTGGGATTATTCTTCACTTGAACAAACTGATCCAACATAATATGTTTGTCAGTGTTCCTGTATTTTATAATACCTCTCAATAGTCTATCCATTAAAACTTTAAAAATAAGAAAAACAAAACAAAATTCTGCAAGTCTAATAAGAATATTCAGCTTTAGCTAAAACCTCAGCTGCCCCTCACTCCCCCAAATAGAAGTAACATTTTTATTTTTGTTGAGGTGAAGATAGTTGGCCGTAATTTTATCTTTTATTAAGAATTATTATTTTAATCTATTTATTTCATCTTAATTTTTTTTATTCATAACATTGTAGCTAGGGGTGTCTTCTGTATGAGACTATAACCCCATAATCAATTGTTTAAAAAAACAAAAAACATGTACCTCGTACATTAACCAAGTAAGACCCACCAGGCCCCTGTTTCATAATGAAAGCTAATAGTATTAGTTGATAGTACAAGTGTAGAAACTTGTGTGGTAATAATACTAATACTTATTTTTTCATGATTGGGATGACTATTCGTGATATTACAGGAATTAAAAAATACAAGTTAGTATTGTACAAGTCTGTGTAATTGAATTGAGACAAATCTACAAGACTAATAGTATTAGGGATGGTTCAGGTATTTTGATTGCCTCCCAAACCATCTTAGTGTTAATTCTCTTTTTGTTTTTCTTAATAATAATATTTTTATCATTATCCATATTTATATTTTTCCTTATCCTTAACATTAGTTTTATTGTTGTTAGTGTATACCATATTTGATAGATTAGTTGTTGGTTTTTAAAATTTATTTTAATGTTTTAAATAATTATTATTCTGCTATTCATATTTTATTATTTTCCTTAATACAATATTTGATAGATTAGATTTTTTTTTTTTTTTTATGTATACTGTTTTAAATAAGAATCCATTTTTCTCCTAACCATATTTTATTATTTATTACTGATTTATTATCCTTAATGTATACCACATTTTCAAGATTAGTTTTTATTTAATGTAGATTAATATTTTAAATAATAATTCATTATTCTGCTATTTATTTTCTTTATTTTTTTCCATTTTGTTATTCTATTTTATATACTTTGTGCAACTAAGAAAAATTTCAATTTTTTGTTTTGTGAGTTTGTATTATTCAATGAGTATTCATGGTATTTTAATTGCTTAAAAAAATCTGTTGCGGTACGCACACAAATTCACTTCAAACCTCAAACCCTAATCCATTCCCAAATTTTGTGTATTTATTTAGTACCAGATCTGCCTGGGCCCTGTTTCATAATAAAGTACAAACTAATACTATTAGTCTTGTAGATTTGTCTCAATTCAATTACACAGTCTTGTACAATACTAACTTGTATTTTTGAATAGTCATCCTAATCATGAAAAAAATAAGTAAAGAAGACACCCCTAGCTACAATGTTATGAATAAAAAAAATTAAGATGAAATAAATAGATTAAAATAATAATTCTTAATAAAAGATAAAATTACGGTCAACTATCTTCACCTCAACAAAAATAAAAATGTTACTTCTATTTGGGGGAGTGAGGGGCAGCTGAGGTCTTAAATGATTTCCACTTTTTATAAAGTATAATTGGTATATTTAATTAATGATACATTAAGTATAAATATTAACTCAGCTTCAATTATTTTCTTTATTTTGCAATTACCACCTCTTCAGCTTAAAAATTCAGAGTAACCTACAATAAAAATACAAAATTAATTTAAACATATAATAATATAGCTTTCAAAAATAGAAACAATGTTAATCCATGTAGGCACCTTTGTTTGCCTCTTCTTTGTTAGGTTTCAATCTCAACTTTGGGTTTTTTTCCTTCTTTTTTATTTTGAATTTTCTCTGAGCATCTATTTTTTTTTTTAGTGTCTATATGTTTAGGAGCTACAAATCTCTGCGTCCCTCCAAGACTAAAAAATTTAGATTTCCATATCTTAAGCATTCTACCCACTTCCTCCCAATTTTCTTCTGTCATACCAGGATTAGTTATAATATCACGGAATAATTGCTGATAGTAATGTTGCCTCTGAATCACTGAATTACTATATTCAGCTTTATTTTCTGTCTCTTTACTAAGAGAAGATAATATAGGGCTGGTTTCATAGTTGGTTTGTACTTCCACATTACTTGCAGGGTTAGGTGAAGGAGTCTCAGGATGAGATAACTTACATCTTTCTGAATAAGACATTATAAAACAAAACACGAATCACAAAGCACAAAGCTGCACACAACAAACAACATTCAGCCGAGTCAAATGGCAAATAACCATTACTTCAGGGGAACTTCTGCTACTACCTAGACCTACCTGATACTAACCTAAAAACTTAATACTAACTTATCTTGGTGCTAACAAAAAAATATTCAATTAAAATTGAAAGATTAAAAAATGAAACTTCTTAACACTAATATTGAGCCATCACAATACAAAAGTATTTTATGATATAAATAATATAACTTAACTTAATTCACACAACGAAAATAACGGTTACAAAATATAGGACCTGTTACAAAAGGAGAGGTTTCGCGCCTAAAACTGTTCCAGTTTGATCATGTGCATGTGCATTAGGGTAGGGTGCTCGCTCCGATTAGCGTCGTGTAGTGCAATTTTGAACTTGTAAGGCAAAACGTTAAAGTTGAAGACGTTTTTTAACAATGGCTAAAAGTAAGTAAAACTTTAATTATTTTTTAATTTTCGAGTACAACTTTGCAATGAATTTTCCTGGTATTTTATTGTGTTTGGAATGATTTAGCATTTTTATTTTGAAATATATCCTTTTCTTATTTGTTAATCTATGAGTTCATTAGTAGATTTTATTGAACAATGCAGAAATTAAGTTCTGGCCTTGTAGGTTATGAACATTGTTTGAGTTCAATAGAATGTACTTATTGAGTTCTTAGTCAACTTGAGCAACAGTTGGTTTATTTTAATATTTTCAATCTGTAATATTACTATATTGTGATCATTTTTTTTGTTTTTTACTTTTTTAGGTATAAGTAATGTTTGTGTTTCAATTAAAGAATTTGGTTGTAAAACATGGCAACTAGTAAAATGATAACTTTTATAACATTGAAATGTTTATTAATTACTATGTTTTACTTTTGCCAAGAATCCCTTAGAATAATTTAATATCAACATTATTCTCTAATGGAAAAGAATTTCCTAAAGATTCTTTCACCAATTTTTTAAGTCAGGCTTAAACAAGCTGCTGATACCTAAAACTTAAGTTACCATGTATTTCGACCATACACTTCATATATTAGAAATTAATGAAGAATTTTAAAGGTATTAGTTCCCTACTACCACTCTAACATGTCAGGTGTACTTGTACTTTAAAAAATGGTTGACCTTTGGTTATAACCTGACATCAAGAAGTGATTTGTATTTATGTAGGATCTGACTTTAATTGAAAAGATTTCATTAAGTAGAAGTCTATAGCTTTTTATCCAATTGAACTATAATAATAATAATAAGAGGGAAGGTTACTCTGCTGTTCACTATTGAATTCACTCCCATGACCCAATCACTGAGTCTAATACAACCATTATTTCATGTTTTGTTTTTTTTCAAATATGGGTCCAATTATTCAAAAATTAATAAAAAGTAACATGGCTTCAATGAGAACCCATTCAAACCGCATTAAATAACACTAGCAAAGAGTACAATACACATTATTTTGCTGTTACTGTTCTTATTTAATTTTTTTAGAGAATTTAATTTACCCTTCAAGTGATTTTAAATAAAATTCAATTTAATTAAAATTGCATACTTTTTTAGTTATGTACTTTTCTTCATAATCTTTTCGTCCAATTTTTCTCGGGGATTGATTCTATATATGAAAAGATAAAATGCTTTATGGAAAATAATTTAGATATATTTCATCAAAATCGTTAAAAGGCATTTCTGTGCTACAGTCTTTAGAAAAACAAGTTTTTCAGCTATTGTAACAGGATGCCAGATTTGGTACACAGGATAATTGGATGATAGAATTCTATAAACAAAAGCGGTTCTCTATTTTTAGAAATAATCATGCCATAGGCAGGCAGACTGAGGGCCAAAAGTATGTTAAAAACTGTATTCCGAAAATTATACCCAATTACAGTAGTTTCCTTACTTATAGGTACTGAACTTGGTTAGAAATAAAATTCACTCCAAAAAAACATTAAATTGCACAAGTTTCTATTAATATTTCCTTTTCTCGGTCTTAAAATGCATGAAATGCAGTAAAAGAGTTTGATTTCATCAATACCCTCTCCCCTGCTAATATGAAACTACATATCCATGAAGCTTAGAAATAAAAAAAAAAAAAAATTGTAAATTATTTAATCATGATTTTATAGAAAACTTTAGTGATGTGTAATATGCTCTGGTTGTATTAAATTAAATTAATTTATGTTGACATTAAATAGTTTTCTTTTTCTGTGTTCCATCCTGCAATATTAGATTATATTTAATTTTGTCACGGAAGCTCACAGTTCTCATGTTTCTTTTTCTTTTTCAGGTCTAAATTATCATGATGTTACAATAAAAGAAGAAATGACTGATGGGCCTACAATTAAAGAAGAAATGACTGATGAGCCTACAATAAAAGAAGAAATGACTGATGAACCTACAATAAAAGAAGAAATAACTGATGAATCTGAGTCTTCTTGTAGTAAGTTTCCTCTGCTTGAAATCGAGAATTCAAAGTTATAAAATTTTGGCACCTAGTTTATTTGATCCCTTTTATGTTTGTATTTGGGAAAGAATACATTTTATATTTATATATAAATATAAAATGATAAGATTTCAGAAAGTACTAGTTCCCAAGTATTAATCTAACATAGCGGGGTTATACACAATGAGAAAACAGTCATACAAAACTTTATTTGTTTTATTATACACATATTTCTTTTCCTGACATTTCTCCTTTTTCTACATATTTGCTTTTGAATTAGGCCTATACTAAATAATTATAATTTTTGTTAATACTTTATAGTTTTCATGTTTAATTTTCCTTTTTTATCGAAGTTACCAAAATGGAATTATAATTATTAAATAATTTTAACCATCTTTGAGGTACTCCTTGAGATGCACATTTTTGAAGAATTTGAAAAATTTATTACCTCTTTCAGTTAGGAAATCTTGAATTCTTGGGAGTTTTAATTCCTGATGTTGCTTTGGCATTTTATGTCTTATCATTAATGCCGCATTTATTTTTTTTTGTAATATTTCATTTTGTGTGATTACAAATAATTTTCTATCGGTTTTGTACTGTGGTAAATTAATAGGCATAACACATAATCAGCTCAGACCTAATGTAGTTCTACAAATTAGTATTTTTAAACACAGTGTGTATAATAAATGATTATGAAGAAAATGGTCAGGGATGCGATCACAAGAAAACAAAAATATTAACAAATATTTATTTTCCAATGTTTTGTCCCACTTTGTAGAGCTTAATCAGGGCTAAAAAGATACAAAAACAACTAAAAGTGTTTTCACATAATAGGATAAATAAATAAAAGTAAATTAAGTTGGGGTTAAAGTTATATAACTATAAGTGAAAACAACACGATATATAAGATGAAGGAAAAGAGTAAATAAAATAGTATAAATATTTAATAGAAATATATATCTATAAAATATATAGAATAGAATATATACAACAATAAATAGTTTTCTTTTACTATTTTGATACTCTTACCTATCTTCCTACAAGAAATTCTTATATTTATACTATGTTATTTACTCTTTTCCTTCATTTGTATATTATGTTGTTTTCACATATATTTATATAATTTTAATCCTACCTTAATTTACTTTTTGTATTTATCCTATTATATCAAAATATTTTTTTTTTTTTTTGTTTTTGTTTTTAGCCCTGATGAAGCTCTACAAAATGGGATGAAACATCAGAAAATAAATGCTTGTTAACTTTTTTTTTATTTGTTTGTGGCCATATCCCTGTCATTTTCTTCATAATTTA
>NW_027112092.1:342980-351003 GCF_000696795.3 Halyomorpha halys | reverse complement strand
TTTATTATATAACATTATTTTCTTTTATAATTATAAACACTTTGACTAAATTAATTATATATTATATAAAAAACCACATAAAACTAAAACGCTAATTTATTTATAATATCCATATAATGTGTGCCTAAAGTTTTTGTATCAGTTTTATAATTGATTGCTTTGTCAATGTTTTTTGTAATATGTACTGATTCAATTATTTTTCTATTCGTACTATTCTTGACTTTATCTAAAATTTCTGGATTATTAAAATCAAATTGATGTTTATATTTAATACTATGTTGTGCCAATGCTGTAGTTTTGATATTTTTTATATTTTTACAATTGATCTTATGTTGATCAATTCTTGTTTTTAATTTTTTAGATGTTTCACCTATATATAAACCATCACAATTCTGGCAATTTACTTTATAAACAACATTTAATTTATCTTTAAAGTCAACTTTGTCTTTCATATTATCCAGATAACTACCCGATATATTAGCAAGAATGACAAATAGGAGAAAATTATATGTCATATATAGGTTTTTTGTTATCAAGTAAATAGTTTATAAATAGTTCTTTGAGTGTATATGATATATTAGTGTGGTTGTAAGCGCATGTTTATGGTTTTGTTTAATTTGTTTTTTAGCAGCCTGAAGATGGGGGAAATCTCCCGAAACGTTGCTGATGATATGAAATAAACTATTGTATTTTAATAAGGAAGAATTTGTTTCATTCACTAAATCCATTTTAATAATAAATGATGTAGATGTTATAATTTTATTCTCACTGTATTTATTTTCCTATTAAAGTGCATTGAAAATCTTATATTTACATTTATTCAGAAATTGAAAACAAGTAGCAATTAAGTAAATTTTGGACTGATCGAAGTTTTTGAGTAATTAAACTGCAGAGCCCTCTGATGGGTCCATTGAATATATGTGACATGGTCTATATTCAATATTTTCTATGGAACGAAGTACTGCAGAAGTTCTATATAATGAACACCTATGGTAACTACTATTTCATCTCTTTTATGGAGGCCTCCATTAAGAATGAAGGAGTAAACTTAAAAAAGTACATCTCATGAGAACCGAATCCGATACATGCTGAAGCTAAGCTATATTAACCAAAACCAGTTGTATAAATTTTTGTCTGTACCCTCACAATCAGATCTTAAACTTCTATTTATATATGTAACTAATTTATATATGTAAGTATGCTCTAAAGTAGGATACCTATTTTCATAATAAGATGTACAGTTTTTGTTTCTTTTATTTCATAAATAAGTAATGTCGTTTTTGTCTTGTTTTTCACTCTATGCAGATTTTGTTTTTTTCACTCCAATATCGTTTTTGTTTTGTTTTTTCACTTTAATGTTGAAACCCCAGTTTGGATATATCATCTGTCATTAGCTTATATTATTGATTTTTACTTCACCAGTTAGGTATGCTGTTTTGTTATAAGCTTACATAATAAAATAATTGTTTGTAGATTGTTGTTATTATTATTTCATTAATATTACAATGATTGTTAAGTTATTTACTTTACAATCCTATTTGTACGGGGTTGCCCCATAAGCAAATAAATAAATTATTATTATTATTATTATTATTACTTAAAAAGTACACAAAAATTAAATAATATAATTATATAAAATATGTATTCTATTCATACTATGAACTTTTCATGTTCAATAAAAATCAAACATTTTATTATGTCTTAAAATCTAAATCACATTATAAAATCAATTGTATTTTATGTTTGTTTACTTTTTCAGGTCTAATTAGTTGTGGTGTTACAATAAAAGAAGAAATCAAAGAGGAAACTGAGTCTAATTGTGAGTTATTTCTTTTTAAAACTGATAATGTAAAATTATTACATTGTAAAATCTAATTAATCTGATTCCTTACAAGTTCAAACTAGAAAAGATAGAGTTAAGGCTTTTATTGAAATTTATTATAACTATATGAATTTATAGTTTTATATCGTTGATTTGAATTGTATTTAAATCAAGTTATGTGTTAAAAAATTAAATATTTTATTTATTGGGTTCTTATATATTTTTTTGAGCGAATGATTTATTCTAAATTTAGTTAGACTGGAATTTATATGTGTATATTGTCAATTTAAATAGTATTTTATTAAACTGGATTTGAAATAAGACTCAATTCCAAAATCTTAATTTGCATGGGTACATATGAATATTTTTGGCAATGGATAATTTTATAAAAATATTTGAACCGTTCATTTTAATTTTTTTTTTTTTGTTAGTCCTGTACTCAATTTATCTTTTTATAGATTGCCCTAATGGTGCACCCAAGTTATTTGTCTCATTAAATTATGGGTGAAGGCTCTGGTTACATGATGTTAATATTGATCAATCTCTGTTTTTTAGCTCTCACACTTGATATAAAAGAGGAGGACAATCAACAAATTTACTATGGTAAGAAAATTTTAAATTAATCCAATATTTTATAAGTTTTCCTATCGAAAGTAAGTCAAAATTTTAAATTTTTTTAATAATAATAAATGGAAGATGGTCCTGGTGCGGTCAAGTAGTGATTAAACCATTTATATCTAGCCAACGTTTCGCCCCACGTTGCAGGGCTAAAAAGGATACAAACACTTACATGATGTAAACCTAAGTGAACAAAGTAAATGAAAAATTAAAAGGTTATATATAGGCAATAAATGAAAACAGGAATAATAACAGATGAAAAGAAGAAATATAAAAAAATGTACAAATTAAGAGATTGAAAAATAATAAAGGAAGAAAATGTACCTAATGGACTGGAAGTCAGTGTGGAAGTGAACTGTTGATAGGATAGTTAAAGTATGTTTCATTTGAAAATAATTTTAAAGTAAACAGCATAGAAAATTAAAAAAATAAATAAAACATTTAATGATGATATACATTACAGGAGGGAAGAAATTATTTTTAAAAAAGAAATGTATGGATACATTAAATATAATATGGTGAAGAAAAGACAATATACAAAATAAATAAGGGTACAGAGGTGTGTAAATTATATAATAGAAACATTAATAATAAAATAATTAATGTAAGCATACCTAAGTTGGAAGTAACATATGAATATAAATTAAAAATAAGATATATATTAATTTTAAAGAAAAAGAATGGATAGTAAATCTAAAATATAATGTAATAATATTAAAGTAAGTATGGAGGTGAGAATTTAAAAAAAAAAAACTGATAAAAGACATGACAGGAAAGGGGGCTTCTGAAATGCAGAACAAGAGATACTAAGAATTATGGGGATTTTATGAGGTTTAAATTGTGTCAGTATGTCAGGGAGATGCAGTCTTTATTGACTTTATGATTGACAGAATTCTATGTTAAGTTTACATGAATGGATTCCGAGATGTGGCATTTTTTATGGTTGGGGACAGTAGCAAGAATTGAAGTATTATCTAAGTTAAAAGCATGATTGAGGTTTAAATTGTATTCTGGCAATTTAGAGGCTAATGGGTTACAGGAGTTGATAGACGTTTTGTGCCAGGAAATACAATTTTTAAGTTGACTCTTAGTTTCACTGATATAGAAGAAATTACATCATGGGGTAGAACAAGGAATCTGCTAAACTACATTTGGGACTTCAAGCCAAGATGTTGGGTAGGAATAGTGGATTGTAAGGATTTTTGTATATTGTCAGAAATAATTGGGATATACGGAAGGGCCCTATACTGAAAAAGAGGTGGAGTAGGTTGAGAATAGGAGGAACTGGAGTTACACGGTTAACTTAAGAATTTAGGAGTTTGTTTGTCACTTTATGAGGGAAATTTTTATAGGATCTGCTTAATACATTATATATTGGTCTGATGATATTGAGAGCCAGAAAGAGAAAGGGATTGGTAGATCCCTTAGCAACATTGATTTTATTGGTAATAAGGAGGGTGTTGAGAAAAAAAGTTGAGGAGTCTGCCAGAATAGGTAGGTTTGGACCACCAATCAGTGGAGAGGGAGCCATCAGGATTTGAGATAAGTAGATCGGAAAAAGGGAAGAAATGGTCAAATTCGAGTTTAACAGTAAAATGAAGATGAGGGTGGTAGGAGTTAAAGGCTGATAGAATTTTGGTGATTATGGATTATGGAGAGATCTAAGTTTTACTGGTGCTACTTTGACTCTTTCAAAACTGGACAAAACCGAAGTTTGTGTGTTTTATAAAGACTGTTCTTGATAAGCAAAAATACCGTTTGGTGGTTTCCTGTGTTTAGAAGGAACATAGAGAAAGAAACTATAGGCAGTTGCTGATATTTTTGGAGTTTTTCTCCAATAGTTAAGCTTATATTATTATTGTTAGAGATCCCAACATCAATAAGTTTCACTTTTTTTACTCTTAAATCTACAAGGAGGATATCTGGCTTATTATGACGCATAGTATGGTCTGTCATAATTGATTCGTCCCAGAGCTTTATTATTATTATATTAATTTTTTTCAATTTATTTGCTCATATGGCTAAGAGAAGTTATATTTTGATTTCATATTATTTCTTCATTATATTTTTATTTTTTTATTATTTCTTCATTTTTTTTATATTTTGTTTTCTACTCAAGGCGCTAAATCCCAATTTTTATTGTCTGTATTATTAATGTTCAGAGACTCATCTCAGAATAAATATAAATTATTGTTATTTATTACATCACAATCTAGGATTTGCCAATCTTAAATTGATTTGACAAGGGGAAAAATAGATATAATACATGATATACTAATACTAGAAAAAACAAAACAAACACAAACATGAAAAAACTAGTTGGTGATGTGTAGATAATTTTTTTTTCACACCATTGAAAATCCCAGTATGCTGGGAAATAAAATAAACCGCTGTATTTTAACCACTGACTTTAGGTATTCTGTTTTTGAAACCCCTTGCTTACAAGAAGGTCTTACCTTCACTACTGATGCCAATTTTGGTTAGTTTTGATAATTCGCTCTGATAACAATTCTCAACTAAACTCATTACCTGACCTTCACAAACAGATTAGGTTGAGAGTGGTTCATTACTTTATTCCACTTACTTTTTAAAATAATTAAAGATTTCTGGTAGATCATAAACATCATTAGTCTCAGAGGCTATCTTACAAATTAATGATGTATTAAATATTTCCAAACAAGGTCCTTGTTTTTGTTCAGCTAGATCTGCCATTTGGTCCACTTTGCGATGTATTACATAAAATGAAAAGTGGTATTAAAAAAAATGAAAGCAACAAACATTGTACAATGTTTGTTGCTTTTATTTTTTTTTATACTTGATTTTCTAATAAATATAAATTCTGAATGTTTCTTATCCTCCTATTGATATATGGAACTCCTCCAATCATAATGACCATAATCATTCCATATCCCTCAACCATTTCTTTAATTTAGAATATACTTTCAAAGTTTCAAGTTAGAAAACTGCCCCTTTCAGAATCCGTACTAATCCATCTTAAACTTGATCCCATTAACTGTAAAGTAGATACATTATTTATTTTCTTAGCCTATTCTGATCTTTTTCTTCTTATGCTCACCGTATTATAAATGCGCATTTGGCACCATTGACTCTCCACACTCAGTGGACCTCACTATACCCCTTAAAGAAAGAAAAAAAGAATTTCACATTAACATTTTATTGTACTCAATTGTTATTTATTTTCAAAGGAGGGTACAAAAAAAAAAAATTTTTCTTAAGGTATGATTCATGCTCATTCTTATTATTATTATTATTTTATTTTTTAAGTTTTTAATTTACAAATTTTAGAATATTTTCATAATATTTATAGTAAGTTAAATAAATTATTTCCTACTATTATCTTGTTAAACATATTTGCTTATTTATATAGATGGGCTAGTTCATGTGAAGCAAGACGAAGATGTAATTGTTCCTGATGAAGGTATATAACATTTCTTATTATTTTAATAAATTATGTATCTATTGTAATATTCAATATTTATTTAAAATGAACAAAAAGAGAATTTAATAGTTTTTACTAATTTAAATCTATTATAATTAAAATTATGATGGGAAGATAAATAAAGTTGAAAATATTTGAATCTACTCAACATGGCAGCGATTCTACCGACTTCAGAATAGTGCTGCCATCTTGAAGCTCTGAACGATGTCTTTTATGACTGCATATTTTACTTATTGGTTAGCTTGGTTTATGGTTGAACAAAACAAATGAAAAATATTTAACATTGATACATAAAAATAAAAACATAACTAAAAATCATTTATATATTTTAAAAAAACTATTCACAAAAAAAAAAAAAAAAGATATTACAATATATATATAAGTTAAAATACTTAGAATAATGAACTTAAAATAGGAAGAAATAGATACGAGGTGAACAATGCGAATGCTTGAATAATACTGTCATTTATTTTTACTTTCCACATAGGCTATTAGCTGTTATTACAATGCTTGTTTGATAATAGTGCTTATCCTATACAATTGTTATCATATACATTACTTATCATCCCCATCCCAGTTCACAAAATAAAAGACATAAAACATAATAATAAAAAACTAAAGAACAATTCCTTGAGCAAAAGTGTATAAAAAGAACACGAAAAACAAAACAAGCTCTAAATTCTACTATATATACATATTACAATAACGACAAGAAAATCATATAACATAGCTAATTAGAATGAAAGAAAGGGAGAAACAAATTATGATTTTACATGCCTGGATCGAGAGGGATGCGGAGGTGCCGTAAGTGGATATTCCTAACCCTCTAAGCACCAGTTATCTCTTGGATGGAAACTATGTTATGTTCTCGTAGTGCTACCACTTTGAAAGGCCCTACATAGCGTTGATTCCCCTTGCGACGACCGGACGAAGGTTGACAATATACCGTCATACCCAATAAAACTTTATGGGAATCATCTGGTACCGCTAAGGAAATGCGATTCGCCCTGGAAAGTTTTTCTTTGAGAAGTATATTGAGTGCAGCCGCTGGGAAATGTCGGCTAGTTGCCTAAGCTTGTGAAGTACAGCATCTGGTAGATGTGTGTATGCCGTTGTTAGCAAATCTCCCCTTCTTCGTACCGGGTGACCGAATACAACTTCTACTGGTGTAAACCCCATGCAGAATGAATTGTGTTATTGTATGCTAACACCGCTCTAGGCATTGCTGCAGTAGCTCCTAGTCCCTTATGTAATTGGAACAACCGAAGATGTACCCCTAAATTATTGTGTAGGCGTTCAATAACCCGCACCCTTGTGGGTTCCGGGTGAATTGAAATGCTATTTTATGTTCAACTCGGAACATTCTGTGGTTGTAGGAGGGTTTTGAAATTCTCTCCCACCGTCAGACGTAATGGTTTGCGGTACCCCATTGCACGACATCCAGGCAAACATAACCTCCCAAACGGCGTCGGATGTTTTGGTAGGCAAGGAATATCCCATAGCTAATTTACTAAAGTTGTCTAACAAGGTGAACCCTCCCAAGTAAAAATGTCAACCTGCATGTCTATAGTATAATATAATATGCAGTCTATCTATGTAATAGCAGCGAATTTGGTGTATGCATGATTTCTAGATGGATATCAATAGAATGTCTGTCGTATTTGGTGCAGTGACATACTGAACAGGCCTGCAAAACATCCTTAATTGAATGATGCATGTGGTACTAGTAATACCTGTGACGCAATGAGGCCAGAGTTTCAGGTATTCCACGATGGTTAGTTTTGGATGGAATGGTCTACTGCCCAAATGATGGCTAAGAGTTCGCGCTAAAGGACTAACCCTTTTTTAAGAGCTGCATGAGTGGCAAGATATCAACTGCTTTTGGAAGAAAAATGAATAATGAACTTAAAATAGGAAGAAATAGACACGAGGTGAACAATGTGAATGCTTGAGTAATACTGTCATTTACTTTTACTTTCCACATAGGCTATCAGCTGTTATTACAATGCTTGTTTGATAATAGTGCTTATCCTATACAATTGTTTTAATATACATTACTTATCATCCCCATCCCAGTTCACAAAATAAAAGACATAAAACATAATAATAAAAAACTAAAGAAC
>NW_027112092.1:296937-342930 GCF_000696795.3 Halyomorpha halys | reverse complement strand
AAAAAAATTGTTTCCATATCCATTTTAGTTACAAAGCAAAATATTGATTTTTGATATCATATTTTTTTTTTCATTTCAAATTATTATAAAATAATTATTTTTATTCATTAAACATCTATAATTTTAAATTGATTCATGGAAAATGTTGATTTTGTTGAAGATAGTTATTCGAATTGATTGATTCGTTCAATCATTGCAGTCTGTGGAAAATCAAAATATACAGTGATTGATCTTTCTAAGACAGGTTATGGAGTGGACTGTATATAATGGATTTAAATTAAATGAAGCCTCTATTCTTGATTGATTTATGTGTGGTTAGACCAAAAGTGTTTACAATGTGATTAGTTAGGTTAGTATATAATTTTAATTTTTGGCTTATATAGAATTCTGAAAATATTATAGTTTACCTAGTGGTTGATTTGTGAGCCATTGTGATTCCGATGGTGCTTGTCCTTGTCTCTTTTCTTGCATTCATCCCCCCTGCCTGAGAATGGTAAAGAAACTAGTCGCTCATGGTGATAGTTGAATATGAGCAAAATGATGTTGCCCTATGTTTACTCATCCATGTACCTATTCAAACCTCTTTGGTGCAGTGAGGCTACTCCTTCATGTGTTGGGCTGTAGATGTGTCTTGAGTATCTTTCTTTCAAATATTTGGAGATCCCTTTCATCAGACTTTGAAAGTGCCCAAGTTTCTGAGGTGTAAATCAACACTTTTCGAATTAGTATTTTATATAATCTAGTTTTTCTATATCTTGATAACGAACTACTACCTAAGTGCCGACACAGTCCAAAATAACACCTATTGGCCGATGCTATTCGTCTCCTTATCTCTGCCGAAACATCATTGGTGGTATTGACTTTTGATCCGAGGAACACAAACTCAACTCGATCGAAAGAGTAATGACCAATTTGGACAAAATCTTCTTTAAAACCTCTTTGTTGACCAGCAATGATATATTTGGTTTTGTTGGTATTAACAAGTCCCAGCTTCCTGACACCATCATCAAGGGCAAAAAAGACCTCTTCCACTCAGCTTTAGATCTACCAATAATGTTGATACCAGCATATGCCAGGATTTGTACCATATGATTAAAGATGGTTCGTTCCCCTGGTCTGAACCTTTGACTCTGATAGGTTTCTCCAGACCAATATTGAAGAGCAGGCAGGCTAGGTAATCTCCCTGAATCTGCATCATACATTTGGTATTTAATAAAAATATATCCTAAATAATTAAAATTGTTTTTTGTTCCATAATATTACTGAGACCATTTACCTAGTGATGTAAGGCATTGAATTATAGATTACTTAATGGTATTAATTAAAGTTAGTTGATGTTTAATGTAAATAATCATTGTTTTTTGTTGCAGCTGCCACAATCATTATCAAAGAAGAGGAAGGATCGCCTATTTATTTAGGTGAGACATATTTAAATCTAAAATTCTTGCTTGAAAACTTACCTAAGATCAAACTGATTAGATTCCTTCTTGTTCTCATGTTTTTATGACACTGACCACAGTTGACGAATATTATTGTCAAGCCTTGGTGGCTTGTGAGCATGTATAATAATAAGCTATCATTATGGGCATGTATAATATGTGATCGCTACTTGCGTTCAGGTCACCAATTTGTAATTGGTTTATTTTTTTTTGTTAATAAATTGTTTACCGCTCTGAACCCATGTTCCACTAAATATGATGAAGAAAATACAATTAAGAACTTTTGAATTACAACTCATATTTCTGGTTAATCCATAGGGATCTCCTTATACAGAATTGCTGGTAGCCGCTTTATAATTTAAGTTAGAATTCATCATTTTTGTTACTTCCATCAGTTCTTCTTGCAACTGTGTAAATTCTTCTGTGTTTACACTTCAAAAAGGATCCAAAATCCAATTAGGTATGTCCATTTTAAAATATCATGAAATCATTGATTAAAATCTGAATGGAGAGCATCTAAATGCTCACAATAAGAAAGTAAGTGTTTATCTTTATTTTCTGCTCTTCATAAATTTGGGAACTGGCTGAATCCCCCTTGTCCAAAGTTTCGTTTGTACAGTAGAAGTTTTGTCACAAATGCAGAAATAACAGATTTTGTTTTTATGAAAGTCAATTCACCACCTTGAAGCTAAAGATTTCTTTCATTAAATTTTTGAAACAAGTAAATGTCACTTTTGGATTGAAATAAATTGGGTCATAGAGCCTCACAACAACTCCAACACCAAGTTAAACAGTTTACAAAACCTATTTAAACTGGCACCTTTTGACAATCCTTTTTTTCCAAATCTCTTCTTTCTTTTATACTATGACCACTTCCTTACAGTTATTCATCATCCCCCAAATGCACCTGTGGCCATCACCGCCCCCCTGAATCCCTGCTGCACCCACCAGGTGGCACCCACTTTAGGAATCACTAGTCTAAAGTGACTCCTAAGTATTTAACTGTTTTGGCAAAAGGGATATGGGTATTATTTAAATTTATGGTCGATGGAGATATAGGCCTTCGTTTTGGTCCTACCACAATTAACAATTGTGTCAATACGGAATAAAGGGGCATAAATGGCTATCGCCAGCAAAAAGGGCTATGTCAATCTTTTAAAATCTTGGGTAGTCATTTATGAAAAGATTAAACTGGATAGGACTTGGATAGGAACCATGTGGGAGACCAGCAATGGTATGATACTTGGAGGAGGATTTATTATTAACGAAAAATTACAACAATCGATTTGATAAAAATTACTGTATGAATAATATCAAATATCTTGAAATATTTCCTAATTTGAAAATAAGTAACTTTGGTTTGATTGTGTCGAATGCTTTTTCTATGTTTATTAGGATCATCCTAACATGTTTTTTGTGATTGAAATTTTCTGTTATATATAACACAAGCTAATTGGGTGGTGGTTAAATGAAAGTGGCGAAGTTGTTTATTAATTTTATTACAGTAAAAATCCTCTGTTATACATTGTCTTATATTATTCCTAAAAACCCTATATATATGAACGCTAATTGTATATCTGTATGAAATTCTATTTTTTTAAAATGTATTATCTCGAAATCACGCCATTGATTTTAATAGAACTTCCATCTTTCTGGTTCACATTATCTTTCATCATCACATCATCTTTCGCTTACCATTCATATAGAGATATAAGTGAATATATATACATTTTAAATTATTATTTCTAACTGCATTTATCATTTATTTAATAAAACAAAAATGTTTTTAAGGCAACATCTTCCAAAAAAAAAAAAATTATTATTAGTTTTAGCTACTGTTTTTATCTCACCAATATAAGTCGAATATTCTGCATTTCACTAAGTAGTTTCATGAATTTGAGTTGTTAAGTAGCAAATTTCTTTAGGAGTCCAGGTAGTGGGTTCTTCCAAAGAGTTACTGGACTTAATAGAAGTTTAATCATCTTGGGAAAATAAATCTGTTTAAACTAGGCACTGGGCAGTTTGTAGCTGAGGAAGTTAGAGCATCGACTGTTGCAACACCAGTTCAAATCAGTTGACTTTTATTTCTGTGGCAGCCCCACAAAATGAAAACTCGATCCTCACCATAAGTTAGAATAGGGTAGCAACCTGTAGATAAAAGTTTTTTTCAACCATTCTATACATTTTTTGGTACTGAATCAGAATTTTAGGTTTTCCAACTTGCTGTCTGCAGGTTTCTCTACGAACATTGATAAAAACAACAAAATTGTGGGACTTTTTCTTTTATACCATTAAAACCAAAAATTGATTGAAAGTGGACATTCTTTAAAAAATGAAAGTAGACAAAATTGTCTACAAAAGTCTACTATATTATATTTCATTTTTGGACAACCTGCAACACTATCACGCTTAAAAATTTCTACTTTTGGGTTCTCTCTAAAAAAAATTAAAAATTTCCTTCTAACTGTGCAATATTGGCCTAGTATAAATGTTGTATGCCTGAAACTATTTATATTACAAAAAGAAAGTTAACTTTTTTGCAGCAAACCTAATAATTAGATTTTTTTTGTTGCGTATTCTAGCTGCATTGCACGTTAGCTGAAAATGAAGAATTGTATGTGAATTTTTTAGAAAATTTTATCTGTTTTAATTTTTTACTTTCATTGACCTGTAAGTGGAAGGGAAAGTATTGGGATCTTGAAACATTTTGAATTTGAGTTTTCAACAATAATATATGTTTTGAAATTGAGGCCCTTGAGTCCAAATAACCAAGTCTCACTAAATGGTTTGTGTGCAACACCCTAACTCAAAAATAAAAAGTATAAAACTGAAATTACAAACTTAAGATGGGTATATGCCTAGAATGGTACAGCAACATTTTCGATAAAATCGACTGACTGGAAGTGCCACTTTATAATCACTTTTTTTTTTTATATATTATCTCAAACATGGCTTATACGATTTTGATTGAACTCGGCATGTCTATGTACAATAAAATGATCTTTAATACCAGCTAGGTCTGGATAGGGCTTAAATGATAAATTTTTAAAAATCTTTCTCTAATGTACCTTTAGTGGTACATACATACTATTTAGTGTTACATACATATGTACCATAGGTGGCCCTATGGTAAGGCACGATGCAACTAATGTCAAGGACCCGGGTTCAAATCCAGCTGGGCAGAAAATTGTTTTCTGTTACACTGTAGCCATGAGTCAACCCTGTGGGTTCTGAAGCTCTCCTGGTGTCTACCCAGCCTCATAAATTGGGTGCCCTTTATTGGGTAAACATCAGGCAGTCGAGCGTGATTCTGACCAAATCACATCCTTGGATAACCATTGGTTTAGTAACTGTACTTCCTTACTAAGTACTGCACCCTTAACTCTCCAAGTGTTGTAGTAGTACTGATTTTAATTTTTAATGTACCTTTCATTTTATTTATTTAAAAAAATAAACATTTTTCATTGTAACAAATGATAAGCAATTGATAAATTCAAAATATTAAAGAATTTTATGATTGACTGAAGGGAACTACATTCAAATTCTCATAGAAAACCTTTCTTATTCTTACATTCTCTTTTCCTGCATTCTATCTTATTTTTTTAAATTGAGATGTTATCTTAGTATTAACTATTATATTTATAATTTTTTTCGGAAGAGAGTGGTAACTTTTAAAATAATAAATGCTCAATTTATGATCTAAAGGTTAATGTTTCTTAGCTTATATATTATCCTGCTAAATATTTACCTTTGAAGTAGTGCCTAAAGGCAGCACACCGTTTCAACCAAAAGTATGGTCTATAGGTATCACACCATTCCAACCAGAAGTATGGCTATAGGTAGCACACCAATCCAACCAGATGTAGAGTCTATAGGTAGCACATCATTTTAGCCAGAAGTAGGGTCTATAGGTTGCACACCTTCCAACCAGGAGTATGGCTATAGGTATCATACCATTCCAACCAGAAGTAGGGTCTATAGGTAGCACACCATTCCACCCAGAAGTATGGCTCTAGGTATCACACCAATCCAACCAGAAGTGGGGTATAAACCCCACTTATAGAAGTAGCACACCATTCCATTCTTATTAAACTAGTTACTACAAATGATTTATTGGGAAGTTGTTGACTGATCTTTCTCTTTACCTTTTAGCCTCTTGATTATCACCCTTCCCAGATTCTACTAGTAGTGAAATCTTAACTTTGTTCTATATGACGTATAAAACCAATAGGTTTCCTCATTTAAAAACTTCTTGGTCTTATTAATATTTTTAATTTATTATGAAATATGAATCTTTTTATTTTTTAAAATAATATATACTTTTTATAGGTTCCGAAAATACTGTCAAGAACAAAGAAAAGGTCCAAAAGAATGGTATGAAACCTAAAATTTATGTTGATTCGAAGAAACTTGTTAAATCTTACCTTAAAGATGTTGAGCGTCTTCAGTGTCCTCACTGTGACTTTAAGACAACAAAGCTACGTAATTTAAAAAGTCACATAAACACCCGTCATATTCATAATAAGCCATACAGATGCCCTCATTGTGAACATAAAGCTGTTGCAAGTAATCAATTAAAAAAACATATAATGTCCATTCATACAGGTGAGAAGCCTTTTAAATGCTTTCATTGTGACTATAAGTCCACATATAAAAGTGTATTAAAATATCATATTATATCCTCTCACATAGGCGTGAAGTCTTGTGAATGTCCTCATTGTGACTATAAAACAACAAAACTCTATTATTTAAAAAAACATATAATGGCACTTCATAAAAGTCACAGGTTCCACCTATGTCCTCAATGTTGTTATGAAGGAGTAGACAAAAAATCTATGAAGGAACATATCGCAACCCGTCATCCACCTAAGAAGTTTCATCAATGCACTTATTGTGATTATAAAACAGGAACTACTACTAATTTAAAATATCACACTATGATCAATCATACTGGTGAGAAACCTCATAAATGTACTCAGTGTGATTTTAAAGCAGCAGTAGCTTCTAATTTAAAAAATCACATCATCTCCCGCCACACTGATGAGAAGCCTCATAAATGTCCTCATTGTGACCATAGAGCATCTAGACCTCATCATTTAAAAAGTCATATCCTTGCATGTCATACAGCTGAGAAGCCTCATAAATGCCCTCATTGTGACCATAAAACAAAAAGAGCTTGCCATTTAAGGAATCACATAATGGCCCATCATACACATGAAAGACCTTATAAATGTTCTCTTTGTGAATATAAATCAACAACCGTCAGTAACTTGAAAAATCATATACTGTGCCGCCACAAAGACGAGAAACCTCATAAATGTTCTTATTGTGACTTCAAGACATCACTACTAAGTACATTAAAATACCACATTAAGGCCCATCATACAGACCAGAGGTCCCATCAGTGTCCTCATTGTGACTACAAAGCAGTTACAAAAACTGGTTTAAATGTTCATGTACGGTTCCATCATAGGCGTGAGAAGCCTCATCAATGCACTCATTGTGACTTTAAGACTTCAAAAACTCGTGATTTAAAAAATCACATAATGGCTCGTCATACAGGTAAGAAGCCGTATCAATGCTTTCATTGTGACTATAAATCATCAGGGATTGAGAGTTTAAAAAGTCATATAATGTATTGGCATACAGATGAAAAGCGTCATAAATGTCCACAGTGCAAATACAGCGCTGTTCAAATATCTTGTTTAAGAAATCATGTAATGGTCCATCATATAGGTGTGAAACCAATCAAATGCCCTCATTGTGATTTTAGTACAGTAGCAACTCCTTATTTAAAAAGACATATAATGGCCATTCATAAAGGTGAGAAGCCTTACAAATGCAATGATTGTGACTACAAATCAGCTGGAATGACAGCTTTGAAAAATCACATAATGGTTAGGCATACAGGTGATAGGCCTCATAAATGTCCTCATTGTAAATACCGAGCAACTCAACCAAGTTCTGTAAAATACCATGTAATGGTCCGTCATACAGGTGAAAAGCCTCATAAATGCCCTCACTGTGAGTACAGAGCAGTATTGAAGAGTTTCATAGGAAAACATATAATAATAGCCCATCATACAGATAAAAAACATCAATGCCCTGATTGTGATTTTAAAACTGCACATGCAAATTCTTTAAAAGGACATATAAATACATATCACACAAAGAATAAGTATGCTCGGGTTCCTCATCAAGATAAAACAGTAAGAAAAGATGTTTTAAAAAAACATAAAATTGCTTGTCGTCTAGGTGAGAAGTCTTTTCAATGTCATCATTGTGATTATAAGACAGTGACCTTTAGTGTATTGAAAAGACATATTATTGTGAATCATATATAGGGGAGAGGCCTCGTCAATGTCCTTTTTGCAACTATAAAACAGCTACAGCAAGTAATTTAAAAAGGCATATAACAGTCCATCATACTGAAGAGAAACGGTATCATGATTATTGAGTAAATCGAACCTAAAGTACCAACTTACCCCAGTAAGTCTGTGAATTTCATAGTTTAAATTTTACGTATATAATATGTAATGAACTGACTTGCAGATAGCTTCATACCTAGATTATTCCAATTCTTAAATGTTTCTTGTATAGGTTAAACTGAGCTATAGAAGTATTATTCTGGTTAATGAAATAAATTTAAAACATATAAGATTCGTAAATTTCATAATAGAAATTTTATTCTTAATTTCTGATTTAAAGCTTTGTGATTTAAAGTTTTCTTTGATATTCTACTTGGCTAAAGATATATGTTTCAAATTGTTTTCTTTATTTTAGCAAGAAAACTTAGTTTTTATAGAAAGATCAGATTGATTTTAAAATAAAATTGTTATAAATTAAATCATTATTATTTAAGAAATTTAAAATTTTTAATAATTCCTTTGTTTTAACAAATAAATTTCATTATTGAAATTTTGATGTTAATGAAGTGTTATCCAGAGCAGTTAGTGCAAGTAATGTTATGTTATTGCAAGACACATAAAATTATAAATGATTTTTATATGATATCTTAATATAATTTCAATGACAATCTACTGTGATATTAACTTTTCTTTGATAACCTTCCGTAGGTTTGAATTTTGTGTAAATATACAATAAATTTATTCGACTTTATGTTAAATAAAGTGTTTTGAAAATTCTTTGATTTTTTGAGAATGGCCTATTTATTTGTTCACCTAAAATATCGAAATAAAAACAAAATTATTAACTAACTACTTATTTTCTCAATTCCAAAAAAAAATAACCATTTATTACTCACATTCATACATATAAAAAATAAAATCCTGTCTGATTTAAAATATTCAAAACAAAATTTATTAAAGTGTATTTATGAGGCCTGCTGGCAATCACAGTAGATCATAGTATTTAATTTAACATGTTAAATGGAGAAATATTTCCTTCTTTTACCATGTTAAAACGATATAACGTATAACATGGTTGAGAGTCTGTTAAATGAAGAATGACATTACGCAATAGACCAGCTGAGCTCGTCACCATTTTGTTTGTTGTCATAGTAAAATGCAGTATTATGCATATTACTTGCTTGTAGGTTGTGTTAGTGTTGTTTTGGATGTTTTTGTAACTAATAAAGCAATGGATGACAATAATAATAATAATGTAATGACTTTTGTTAATCTTGATTCTCTTACTCACAAGTTAGAAGATCAACAAGGCACTCAGAAGCCAAACTTTCATACAACTTCCAGTTTCCGCTCAATGTAGGCATTTCGTAATAAATTACTTTAATCAAAACTTAAAAGTAAACAATAAAATAAAGATTTGGAAGTAAAGGTTATGAAACAAGAAGTAGGATTTGCTCAAAAATCCACTAGCAGCTCTTATACATTTAACATGGTAAAACATTTTCCATTTAACACATCATGAATACCCCTAGTATCTCTAAACACTAATACTTTACCACTGAACTATCGAAAATGAGAGAAACACTATTCAAACAAGCAGTGTTGCCCAACTGCATTGGTTTGCTCTACACACAGCATACTAGATCTAGTTAGACAATTGCTTATTATTCTTATATTACATAGGCATAGACAATTAATATTAAAATACATAATAATATTAAATGATTTTTTTTTCTTATTGTTTCTGTTCTTTAATATTATTGTATTTCTATATTTTCATTTTTTTTTTTAATTATAATTTTTCAGAAGTTACCTTCCCACAACGCTCCCGGTTATGACCTAATCACATCCCATATTCTAAAAAATCTTCCTCGAAAATCTGTTCTGTTCCTCACCTACATCTACAATGCTGTACTCAGATCCACATATTTTCCTGACCCTTGGAAATTATCCATTATCAAAATCCGCCAGATTACCCATTCTCCTACTGTCCTATCTCTCTGTTACCTATCATGGGCAAAATCCTTGAGAAACTCATCTTGAAACGCCTGTATCCCATCCTTGATTCCAACCACATAATCCCAGATCACCAGTTTGGATTCCGAACATTCCACTCCACTATCCAGCAATGCCATCGTGTGGTTAATGTTGTCTCATCTTCATTGGAGTGCGGAATGTTCTGCTTGATTGTCTTTCTTGATGTAGAACAGGCTTTTGATCAAGTCTGGCACCCAGGACTGCTATACAAGATCCATAAATTCCTACCCCCTACATACTTTCTCATTATCCGTTCTTATCTCTCTGACAGATTATTTCAAGTAAATTACAACAGCGCTTATTCATCCTTATTCCGTCAGTCTGCACACATCCTAACACTATCCTCACCACATATGCCGATGACATATGTCTATTGTCAGTGAACAATGATCCTTATATTGTATCTTAAACACTCCAATCCCACATCACCACCCTTGAAGAATGGTGCCAAAATTGGAGGATTAAAATTAAACCTATTCTAAACCATAAAATTCCTCCCGAATTCAATCCTTACAGTCCAAAATCCTTCGTAAAATCCTTAATGCTCCTTACTTTGTCACAAATCAAGTTATCCATCAGGACCTCAATGTCCCATATGTTGCTGATTTGGCCAAAACCAGATACCATCCCTTCCACAATAAACTTCCCAACCGCCCAAATCCACTTGTTTCTAACCTGGCTTCTCCTTCATTACCTAATAATCCTCCTAGGCATCTGAAAAGAAGATCTCCTCTAGAAATGTTATTGGAGTTCTATTTATTCTCCAATGGAGTTCTAGTTATTCTCCACATGTTTGTATCATGTCACTATGCCATCTACAGCAAATTTACTTGTATATATTTTTTTATACAGTTGTAAATAACAATAAATAAATTAATAAAAAAAAAATTATAATTTTTTTTTTCTATTTTTAACCTATACATCTACATCTAGTTCTATCTTAAAATATCAAATAGTAAAAATTCTAAATGTAAAAAAAAAATATATATATAAATCTTATATTGTCATGCACAATTCTATTTAATAAAAATATAAAAAAAGAACACTTGATATACATGTATAAAAAAAAATAAATGTAATAAATGTATACATGATAATTATGAAAAGTTCTGAACATTTAAAAATAAGGGGAAGTAAATATAAAAGTAACAAATAGAAAAAGTAATACATTTACAAATTTTTAAAATTGATTGGAGAAGATGATCGGGGGGTGCGGTCAGCAAAGAAAAAACATAAATAAAAAAAAAAATATTTATTTATGCCAACGTTTCGACCTGATTTTCAGGTCTTCATCAGGGCTGTAAAAACAAAAAGACAACAACCATCATTTAGAGAGAAAAAAGTTGATTAATAACTATGGACAAAGACAGTAGTAGATTGATTACATCATTATTTATATACATATAAATGTGAGTAATAAATAAATGATACAGTGGAAACAATCTATAAACTTAAATTAATAATGGAGCTTATGAAAAAAAACGAGAGTAAAGAGTTATCACACATTACTATTTGTAATACTATCTCCAATTACCTCCAACACCCTCCATTCTTTTCTTCCAAATTTTCTCCCCTTTTCTTTAAAGAACTTTCTTTCACCCGATCCTTCCTTAGTTCTCATGATGACATTATTATCACTAAAGCCGACAAAGGGAACAAGACTGTCATGAACCGCTCTGACTACAATGAAAAAATGACTCAATTCCTATCCGATCATTCCACATACACGTACGTGGATACGTAACATACGTCCCGTGGCCCTACACCTTCATTAAAAACAATTTTTAACAAACATCTTAAAGATCTCTTAAATTCTAAATTTATTAATTATCCCTCATATAGAAACCTCATCTCATATAATTCAGTTGCCCACTGTTTTTATGGCCTTCCCAAAATTCACAAACCCAATACTCCCCTCCATCCGATCACTTCTAATATTAATTCCCCCGCCGTTAAACTTAGTAAATACCTACTGCCCTATTTACAAGCCCTTAGCCATGACAATCCATATGATATTCACAACTCCTTTCACCTCCGCGATCAATTGATTAGACCTCACCATTTCAGACCACTACATTCTCACTTCCTTTGACGTTGAAAGTTTATTTACCAATATCCCCATAGATAAAGTCCTATTTTTAGTAGAATCCAACTGGTCAACCATTGAACCACATACTTTCGTCTCACCTCAAGTCTCTCCAACTTTGTTGTGAATCCGGCTACCTCACATTCCAGGGTCAATCCTATTAAATAATCCTAATAAAATCACTGACATCATATTTGCTTTAAATTCCTACCACCCACGCTTACGTTTTACAGTTGAATCAAAAACAAACAATTCACTACCATTTTTTGACCTCATCATAAAGGACACTATATCCACCGATTGGTACACAAAACCAACTTACTCAGGAAGACTTCTAAATTATCACTCCCAACATCCTTACCATCAAAACTAAACAGACAAAAATCTTATTCATCATTGTTTTTCTCTCTCTGATTCCAAATTTCATGATAACTATCTCCGCATTAAACAAATCCTCTTAAACAACAATTTTCCTCACAAAATCATCGACAAACTCATTTACAATTATATAAATCGTACCCCCTCTACATCTAATTCACATCTATCTCTTTCCATTCCCTTATACAGATCATTACCTTACATTCCTTTTCTTTCAGATAACATCCATAAACACTTGCGTTCTTCTATCCCAAACCTCTGCCTCGCCTTCAAAGCTCATAACAAACTTTCTTTAATTTACTCCCATCTTAAAGATCCCATTCCTCCTCAATACCGTTCTCATGTTGTGTACCGTATCCCTTCTTCAACTCCTAATTGTAACGCATCTTATATTGGTGAAACAAAAAATTTACTCAAAGACCGCATAATCCAACACAAGTATTCCATATCTTCCCGTAACTTCAATGCTTCTAAATTATCTGAAAATAGTTTAATTTTTAACCACTCTTTTGATTTTGATAATACTTCCATTTTAGCCACCGTTCCAAACCATGATAAACGACTGCTATCCGAAAGTATTTTTATATAATTAGAGTCTTCCCCTGTTAATCATAAAACTGACTAACAAAACCTGTCCCTAGCCTATTCCCAAATTATTAATTTATTAAAACACCAGTAATCTTATACACATATACATCTTTTTTTTAAACTATCCGTTTTAGATACCCACTACATATTTATACATTTTAATATCTTTTGGCTCTCATAATTTTACATTTAAATCTTTTTATATGTTTTAATCTCTTATTAATTATTTTATCTCAACGTTCGTTTTTTTACTGTTGAATTTCTGTTTATCAAACGTCTTTGTCCACTTGCACTCTAACTATTTCAAACAGTTTAGCAGAAATCTCTGCCTACAACTGTATGTTATTTTTTTCTCTCTTATCGGAAAGATCTCTCTAAGGATCGGGTGAAAGAAACGTCTTTAAAGAAAAGGGGAGAAAATTTGGAAGAAAAGGATGGAGGGTGTTGGAGGTAATTGGAGATAGTGTTACAAATAGTAATGCGTAATAACTCTTTACTCACGGGTGTTTTTTTTTTGTTTTTTTTTTCATAAGCTCCATTATTAATTTAACCAATTCTTTATAGATTGTTTCCACTGTATAATTTATTTATTACTCACATTTATATATATATAAATAATGATGTAATCAATCTACTACTGTCTTTGTCCATAGTTATTAATCAACTTTTTTCTCTCTAAATGATGGCTGTTGTCTTTTTGTTTTTATAGCTCTGATGAAGACCTAATAGTCAGGTCGAAACGTCGGCATAAATAAATATTTTTTTGTTTATTTATGTTGTTTCTTTGCTGACCTCACCCCTCGATCTTCTTCTTCAATCAGTAATCTACGGTCAACTATCTACACCTCATTACAAATTTTAAAAGCATATAAATAATTTGTGCCATGCATGCTTTATACTGAGACATGATTATTATTATCTGTTACTATACATGTTAATATAATTATTTGTTACTGGATGATCCCAGCTAGTCTAGGATTATATTTTCTGTCATTTTTGCTTCATCCTTAATATTAACACCGAGTTTTTCCATGAAGCTCCCAGTTGTGCTTGGTAGAGTTCCATGAGCTCCAAACTAGAAGCTTCTCACATCAAAGTATCATTCTCTGAAGCCCTCCCAGAACTTTTCTTTTAGAAACGGATTATTATATATATTATTTTTATTATATATTTATCTCTTTTCCCTTTCTACTCTATTTGCTTGGTCAAGGTTTACTTCATTACTTTCATATCTCACTGTGGGATTCAGAATGTATGCTGACTTACCTGTCTTAGGGAAAGCGGCAATACCAGCTAGACCAGTTAGACCTCGTCAAAGCAGGGAAAATATATAACTATGTTAGGCCCTTCATACCATTCCTGGCAAATTATTACCTTATTTCTTCTAGATGGACAGAACATAATTTTGTGAGTTTTCTCAGTAACTGTAAATTAATAGCCTTAAGGTGATGGGGTGAGTGATGTTATTAAAAGAAAAAAATAATCTCTGACCCCATTTTAATTAATGGAATAATAGTTGACTTCATGTAATTTATTGTAAGGTTATGGTCAAAAAGGTGCAAAAAAAATATTTATTAGTAATCATCATTTTACCCCATTTTGCAGGGCTTTATCAAGGTCTGAATGTGAACAAGATACAAACATTGTAAAATATTAAACTATTAGAATAAACATAGGAAGTTTTATAAAAGAATTATATAAAAAAAGAACGCACTAAACTTGGGTTGGGCCACCCGTAGCTCAGTGGTTAAGACAAAGTCTTACCAATTTGATGTCAAATGGTGGTGCCGGTTTGAATCCGGTCTGGGGCATTGACTTTTTTCATTGAGTGGCGGTCCCACAAAATGAAAAATTTTGACCCCCAATCATTGTTAGGCAGTATAGGACTCCAATGGAAGTCTGAGCCGGAGGGGAAAAAAAATGCAGTAAACTAAAGGAATATAAATGAATTGAATACTAATTTTTTATTCCAGTAGTTTTGTCATGTTTTACAATGTTTGTAACTTCTTCACATTCTATTTTGCAAAGTCGGGTGAAACCATGGTTTCTAATAAATAGCTTTTCTGCTATTTTTGTACCATCTTCTCAGAAGAATAAAAAAAATAAATAAAATGAAAGTGAGGAAAATATTAAAATAAGGAGAAGATGGTTGAACATGTGGTCAGTGATGAATACAAATAATTAAAAACCTATTTATTAGTGCCAGTATTTCCAACTTTCATCAGGGCTAAGAACAAAAAGCAAGATAACAACCATAATCAATAAAAGGAATCATAGAATGGTTTGAAAATAACTGACATTATAGATACATAAATAGTGTTGAATGACATGTATAGTCTGAGCATTATAAGAAGATAAAGGCTGTATGAGAAAAGTAATACTAAAATTAAGTAAGGGAAAAGGACAAACATTAAAATACATATGAAAATCTAGTTAGTAAATATATGTACGAAATAAAAATTATTTAAAATTAAACATTTATATATAAAACAAGTAAATAACAAAAATAAAGAAATATGAATATTTCGAAGTTATGGGGGAAAATGAGAAAGAAAATATATGTAAGTAAAATACTATAATGAAATAAATAAAGTATAAAGTTATATAACACAAAAGGAGTAATTAGTAAATAACATGTTGAAACTGTTTATTTTCAAGTTCTTCAGTAAAATCAAGGCATGGATGGTAAGAATTAAAGGCAGATAATATATCTACATATTTTTAATAAGAATAATGTAAACTTGGATAATGGAGTCAAGTAAATATTTATATATGAGATATAATATGTAGATAACCTCCTTGTCCATGAAATATCTGATATTTTATCTTCTTTTAATTCTTACCATACACGCCTTAACTTTACTGTAGAGCTTGATGGTAATCACTCCCTTCTTTTCCTTGACCTCATCATTAGATAACCAGAAAATACCATATCCACTGACTGGCATCTCCGACCATCTTCTCATTTATTTATATTCAGGGTTAATTATTAACTCATCATTAAGGAAAATATTAATTGAATTTTAATCAGCAAAAGAATAATTTTAATTTTGAAAGAGGTAATTAAATGAAAAAAGGTAAAATCTTGATTATAAATATGAATGATATAATAATAATATAAATATGAATGATGATAAATGACATATTATAAAAAAAAAAATTCAATGGACCATCACTAAATCGAACAAAATAAAACCAAGAGAGTTAAGGTGAGTAATTCTGATCATAATCACATTACATAGCGGGGAAAAAAGTCACTTGGTAATTAACAAAGAAATATAATCAATGTATCTACGTAAAAATATTTTTACAATAATCAATCATTGTTCAGAAATTTATTTTTAAACTTTTTTTTTTTAAATAATCTGAACTTGCTCAAAGTTGGCTCCAACATGCTGAAAAACTTGGCCTTCTTGAAGTCTAAAGCCAGGTAAGTTACTCATCAATGGATTAATGGAGCCTTCTTGCAGTGAAGACTCGTTTAAGTATCGAAGATCTTGCAGAAACTAAAACTATTGAAATTGCTATACTGCTTGCAATGTTAAATGAAGATGGACTAGTTAAAAGTAGTCAACTAGAAGCTTGCCAAAATGATATTTTCTATAATAATTATTAGATTTTGTTGTGACTTCCTTTAGGTTTCCCTTGGAGACCTAGGGTAACCTCCATGTTCCCTCCTGGTATTGTAACATGTGTTGTGTTAATAAAAAAGTCCGTTAATGTGTTTAGTGTTTTTTGCTTCCGAATAATCCACAATGATCGTTGATCATAAGGTTTAGTCCCTGAAGGCGTAATTCGTTTCAGGAACTAACAGATTTATTTATTTAATACCAGATCGGCCTGATGGGCCTTACATGGTTAATGTAAGAAGTAATTTTTGTTTTTAACAACTGATATGGAGGGGGGGTGTATAGCCTCATTCAAAAGACAACCCTAACTATATAAAATGTTTAAATACAAAAAAATTTAAGATAAAATAAATGAGTTAAAATAATAATTCTTAATAAAAGCAAAAAAATGACATTTATGGATTCAACAAAATAAATCATTGATTTCTAATGAAAAAAAAAAGAAAATGAATTTAAGAAAAAGATGAAGAGAAAAAAAAAGAAATTAAAATAAAATAAAATTTTAGAGTGACAATAACAGAACTGATAAATATAGAATTGATTACAGGATGTCCTGCAGCAGCCTGGGCTTCAGTCTTCAGGTTGTGGTTGGGTTTCCCAAGTTGTAGGTCACTGCTTCTTTAACTGTAGGTAATTGGGAGTGGACCTTCATAAACTTTTCTTTGATGTAATCCTGTATTGTCTCTATTTATAGTTCACGATGCAATTGGCTGTAATTAGATGAATAGAATCCTAGCCAATTTTTACTGATCCATTAGTAAGCATAGGACGCCCTTTGCATTTGTAATAAATGATGAGATAGCAAACGCTTAGGAATAATCTGGAACGTTCCGTTTTTCAACCAAATGTGGGTTTATCCCGCATTTGGATTCTAATTCTAGCAAAGATGGTGTAGGTCATTCCTTTAATGGCGCTATTAACCCACCAGCTTCCTAATGTAATGTTAACTAACTCTGAAGGTAGTAGATAACGTGAGCTACAATTAGATGGGTTATCCTCCGATTTTACGTTTTATCAATTCTTGTCTATGGTCTTATTGATCTGAACAACCCAATGAACCGCAAATCATTGGACTGATATAAGAGAGTTGAGATTCAACGCAGGACAATTGTGGAGTCGGTCAAAAATTTGGTCTCAAAACAGAATTCTTATCTTGTTTGGTCCAGAGTCAACTCGAATTTTTTCCAAATAAGATGACTTTTATAGCCTGAAGGGGTTTGTTCAATGGTGGTATAACCTGTCCTATAAGCCGATTAGGAATGAAGGCATATTTTCTTTATCCACATTGCGATGAGAAAAGGTAATCTTTATTTCTGAAATGAAATCAAGTAGTCAAAGAATGCCACGTAAGGCACATTATGAATGAGCCAACTTCATCCTATCCGTAGTTAGGGATCCGTAGATCCTATAGCATGGTCTTGGTGTAAGATATCACAGATGGCAAGAATTCAAAAAGATAATAATTTCTGGCTGGTGGATAAATCGGCCCTCTTAGATGGAAGAAACAAAAAAGAGTGGAAATATCATAGAAGATGAGATCCTGGATGCAAATTTCTTGACTTCATATTCAAATAGTAGATATTATTCAGATAGGAGTTCTAGAATTAATGTTCTTGTAAAGCCCTCGAAGTCAACGTTCAGGAATCGCCTTCATTTCACACTGACTGAATGGTTGTCCTTTCAGCTTGAAATAATGGTGAATTTGTTCCTAACGTGACATTGCACAATTCAAACTACTGGAGTCTATCCCTAGGCCTATAGAACAACAAACTTGTTAGGTCGTAAGCACTACAGATGCGAAGTTTCGATGTCGATAACACCAATAATCTGTTGGTTAATGGTGTAAGTGTTCAAGAGCTACTATTTTCAACGTTACAACGTCACTTTTATCGCTTATCCGTGGAATCTTTGTCTATATAACTCACATGGTACTGGTATAAATAATCATAACGAACAGAAAAATAATTTATTTACTTCGTAATTCAAAAACTAATGGAATCAGAAGTTCAGATTAATGAAATTGTGAATGAGTGAGATGAAGTGAATCTTTTTTTTCGTTTTGGCTCTGCTCATTAAAGATTAGCAATAAATAGACTTTCATAGTTTACTATTATTTTAAATTTATTTAAGGGAGCCATTACCCTAATAAGAGGTTCATATAACCTGCTTTGCAGAGTTGGGCAAAAAGTAATATCAATTACTTGCCAATTACTGCAATAAGTAATTGTAATTGAAATTACTTGGTGTAATTGTGGGACCAAAACTGCAAGCTGAGTCAAAGTAATTACAATACCACAACTATCTTGTTCTTATAAACAATTTAAGATTGCACTCTGACGTATAGATTTATTACGCTTTTATTTATATGTTTTCGAAGATGCTGATAAACATAAAATCAATTATTAGATCGCGCGCTTGCGCATCGATTTATTTTAACTTTTAGAATTTCTGCTCAAAAAATATGTTAAAATAAATTGAATTGACACATGAGTTAAATCACAGGTAATTTTAATTGTAATGGAAGTAAGAAGTAATTATAATTTCAATTACTTCAGAGCAACTGTTTTTCAAAACCACTAATTTTTAATGTTTTGGACGATTTAACGATTATCCTAGTGTAATTTTTGTGCAACTAAAACATTTAAATAAATTACTCATGTAATTATTCCTGCTCAACTATGCTGCATTGTCATAATATGTAATTATGTTTGCTGCCATTTATTTCCATCTAAGTTTTTTACTGAAACGGAATGGAATAAATAAATATTTTGTTTTGTATTTTTTTTTCTCGTGAGTCAGTAATTGGTCCTTTTGTTTTTCATTTAATTTTTGGATGCTATATAGTTTATTATATACATTTTGTCGTGTACTGATCATTTGTTTTATACAGGAATGTATAATACATGATATAAAGCATTGTTATAAAGCTTAGTGATACTTAGTTGTACTGTTTACAAGCCTAGGTACCTTGTTTTACCTGCTTCCAATGACCTCTTTGGACGACTATTTTCAATTACAAATGTTAAGTGTACTTCTTCACTTTGGGAAAATATTTTTTGATTTTTTTCTAAAAACAGTGCTTATATAGTTTGGAAAAATACAGAATGTCTAGTCCTGGTAATAAATTATTTATTATAAGTGTGTTTGTTATGGTCTGTTTCATATCAGGTTATGTGGGAGTACTATGATAAGAGTTTTTGTTATAATACTAACTCATTTATATTATATAATTGGAATTCGAGTATGGTGTACACCATTCATATACAAGAATACCTATTGCGATGATTCAAGTTACCAGTTGTCTGTAGGTCTTAAAATTTTACCTGGTTTTAAAATATAAAATTATAAATATTATTTCTAATATGTATTTATCTATCATCTTTTGAAGAAAAGGGTAAACTATTATTTGTTTAGTCTGTTAGAGTTAATATTATTTACAGACTATTGAATAACGAAACGAAGAAACTTTCATTTGGCTCAGAATAAGAATTATGCGATTGTGATTGTATTTTTTCTGATGAATAAACTGTGATATTGCTTTTTATTTTCATAATACTGTCCCAAATATATTTTTATTATTGTTTTTCAACTCTCAAATTATTATTGGTTTATAATTATGAGATAGTTGACCATCGATGACTTGTACGAGAAGAAGATGGTTGGGGGTGCGGTCAAAATGAATCACAAATAAGTTGATGTAACTTATTTAATTGTGCCAATGTTTCGGCTAGAGCCTAGCCTTCATCTGTTAGCTTGAAAACCAAACACCAAGTCAATTATTAACGTCAAGTATTATTGTTTTAATTGAATCACAGCCTGTCAACAGGCTCACCCAAGAGATAATAAAACCTCAAACAGATCCTTATCAGTTGAGGTTAGGTTCTAAATTCTTCTATATTCAAATCAGTTTATGGTGTCAGGTTATTATCCCAACAACATGGATACAATCGGAACAGTACCTATCATGTGTGGTTTCTAATTGATAATCATTTATAATTTCAAACATTCTAAACCTAACTACTCCATCTACCTTTCTCTATTTAAACATTGTGCCTCAGTATGTTAGTAAGGAATGATGCCTATCTAACATTTCGTCTATGCACCATTCCTCTTTATGGTTCAACCTATTAGGTTTGCTTTGATTAAGGACACATTAAACCCTTAGTTTTATAGGATATTATATTGTTGGCAGACAACATTATGGTAATTTTCTAATTTTTTTTTTGTAAATACCAGGCTATTTATTTCCTCTGGTGAAAACTACTTATTAAATACATGAAACCAGAAATATTGTTAATGGTTTTTACTCAATTCTTCACTGATCCTAGTTTGATACGACATAGAGGTAGAGACACATTTTTAGGAATAGACAATTTGCCATGTTTCTAATTTTTCTGAAATAAATGATTCACACTTAGGTCATTCTTTTCTTATCTAATGTTTTTTTCCACAACACAGAAGTTTTACTTAATACCCTACATATGTCCCCATATTTTTGAAAATTGGTGGGCTTGTGTTGAAGTTCTGATATATACAAAAACAAAAAATCTAATGGCCAGGGAAGGCGAGTGTGAAATAAGAATTTATATTTTTTTGTTGCAATAAAAATTCATATTTTTTTGTTGCAATAAAAATTCATATTTTAGTGTTTCTTGAGGTGGAAATAATGAATCTAAGTTTTGTTCTAGAAAAAATACAACAGTTAAACTAAAGATAATGAAGCTGTTGTGCAAACAGGAAAGATCATGTGGTCTCGGTTAGTTATTCATAAAATTCTATAATATTTTGTATTTATCTGTTAACATTTCAGTTTAGTTTTTAGACTTGTTAACAAAAGTTGTTAAGATGATTAAACATAAACCCTAGGGACTTTGCTGCTAAATATTTTTAAGAAATAAATTTGTAAATAATACTACTGAATTATGGTTTAAGCGATGTAAGAATCCTTAAAACATGATTGGTTCTGATACCAAAGTATCTTCTTCCTTATCTTATGGAAAATCAAACGCTATATGCTATAATTTTATCATTGCCGCAGTTTAGTTTAGTTCCATTATTTTTATAAGATGTTAGTTTTATATATAATTTTAAATCAGAAACAAGGTAAATATTTTAACATATTAAAGTAAACCTTAACAAAAAAATAAATAAATTTTCAACTATATTATTCTTTGAATATAATCTATTACAGAATATTGTTTGTTTCATTTCAATAATTGATTTTATTGAAGAGAAAAATGAATTTGGAAATAATGTCGATAACAATTCATTTTTTTATCCAGTCTTAGTTTTATTAATGTTATTTTGAGATTGGAAAAATTCAAGAAGTAACTGATTCATTGCTGCAAGTTTTACTATATACTATATAGTTTCTGATTTGTTATACAATATTTCTAAATGTGTCTAATGATAGCATTGTTAATTTATTTTTTTTCCAGAAACGATTCCCCTACCAGGACAAATAATTATTAAGCAGGAAAATGAAGATGATTATGATGGTAATTTTAAATATTTAAAATTGATATTTTTTTTAAAATCCTATGGAGGGGGATATCCTATAGGTAACCACTCTTCACCACCACCACCCTTCACTAACCAGTGTAGGATGGTTGAGTTTTCATTCCCTGAGCCTGCAATTAAATAAAGTCAACCCGGCCAAGCTAAAATCGAACAACTGCCGTTAAAGTCTGTTCTGACAACTTATTACATGCCGGGCGTATGTGCAGTTTTGCTTCTTGAAAACGTTTGTCTGTCACCATAGTTATTAAATAATTACTTTCTTAATTTCACTTAGCCTATATTTGAGCCTTTCAGTTTACAGGATGATTAAATCTGTAAAATCATTCTTAAGACTTTCAATATTGATTCTATAACAATTTAGTATTGAATAAATGGTTCAGAGCAGAATATACATATATATATTTTAGTAAACTGTTTTATTTTTGTATTAATGTATTTATAAAAGAAATATGTTAAAATTTTGCAACAAGAAGTATTTTTAAATGTACATTTCTGGAAATACAACAGTTGAAGTTCGATTTTTTTAAAGGATGACTAACTCCTTAAAATTATTCTTCGTTTTTTCAATATTGGCAATAGATTAGCTGTGAGTAAATAACCATTGAGAGCAGTATAAATTTTAGTTAACTGGAAAATTAGTGCAGGGAAACATTGTCACTGTGAATAATATATACAGTTATGAGAAGTATTGGAATCGTGAAAACTATTTTATGCATCAATACAAAAACAAAAAAAAAATCTAGAAATAATTACACAATTTATTATGTAAATTAATTATTTATTACACCTGTTAATAACAGATGTTAGGCGGTAGGGGTTCAAAAGGAACCTTTGCTAGCCCAACTGTGAATAGTGCTGAAAATAAAATAAATGAACTGCCGATTTTTTTTATTATTATATTTTAAGGAATTAAACATAATAAACTGTAAAAAAAAAACATAAAATAGAAATAAATAAAAAATAGTAACTTAACTCAACTTAAAAATATTAAAAAATTATATTGAAGTTGAACAAAAGACGAAAAAAAAAGTCTTATATCACCGATGATTGATGAGGCCCTGGTTGTGGTTGTTGCCCTGAGTGGATGTTCTCGTGGAGGTAGATCGACAAAAGGACGTATGTCCGCCCGCCTTGGCTAAAGTGAGATGGCCAAAATGCTGGAAACTATGTTCAAGTTCACTACAATACAAGTGAGGAGACGATATGTGCGCATACCGAAACTTTAAGAAGTCATCTGTTTGTTTACAGCATAAAAAACAACAGAGAGCAGATTTGTTTTGTTTTTTGATGTAATAAAAATCATATGTTAACAGATAATGAATGTCCTTACCAATAACAGCTGTCTTTACTAACTCCTAAAACGGTAAAAATAAAAATATTTATAACAAAAAAGTTATTGGGAGTTGTCTTAAAAAAAAAAAATAAATCAACAATAAACTAAAGATTAACTGTCCCATTTGCAAATATGCGTCTTAAATGCCCTCTCCCCACCTACTCCTACCTAACATGCCTTTGGAGTCCTATAAGTCTGCCTTTTTGGCTTCGTTTACTTCAAAGCTTATTCCCTCCATCATGTTCCTTCCTCTCAGCTTGCAGAATTTATTTTTCATTCTTTAAATGTTTAATTGTCATTTTTTTTAGAAATTATTTTGTTATGCTCTTTTTAGTTAAAAATCATCAATTTATATTTACAATATTGGTGTTTTTAGGTGGAGGAAATGTTAGTAATAAAGAGTCTGACTTTGAGGAAGAGCAAGGTGATGAACTAACAAGTAGTGGTAATTTATTTTTTACCTTTCATTTTTAGACCTTATATCTTAGATAATTAATTTTTAACTTTAATGAAACAATTCTTTTCTGCCATGAACCAAAACTAATACCTGTAGAACAGATTCGCTACTAAGGACTCCATGTTAATAAGAGACTTACTTGGAAACTTGGAATTCCCATACTAGACTGGAACGACAAGAAACTGCCCATAGATTTTGATTCCTACAACACCTACTTAACAAACGCTTTAAACTTCCAATTTTCTGCAAAAACACTGATATACTATGATAATCAGACCAATTTGGACGTATGGATTTGAGCTTTGGAGCTCCACCAAACCATAAAATTCCTCCCATATACAATCCTTTAAAAAAAAGAAAAAAAAATTAAAATCTGTACCGCTACAACCCATGAAGGGTCAGGGGTTCAGTAATATGTTAGGAAGTACTGTTTCTAGACCAACAGTTGTGCAAGGAGGTAATTTGGTCAAAATCACGCTTGACCGCCAGATTTTTACCCAATTAAGGGTACCCAATTTATGAGACTGGGTGTACCCTAGGAGGGCTCCAGAACCCACAGAGTTGACTCACCACTACAGAGTAACAGCAAATAATTATCTGCCCAGCCGGATAAGAACCTGGGTCCTTGGAGTTAGTAGCATCATGCCTTACCACAGTGCCACCATGTGAAATGTTGGCCCACATTAAATAATTTTATTACTATTTGAGTTTTTTCTTTGACCGCCACCAGACCATCTTCCTTTTATTATTACACCCGGTCAATCAACAATCTTCCAGTAAAATTTTTATTGTTTATTTGTTAATATATCGAATTCAACTATATTTATTTAATTTACATCCATTCTTGTAGAACCTCGTTTCTGTCGATCAGATAGTTTAAAATTTCTCAAAAAATTGTTCCTATAATTCATTTCAGGGTCACTTCTAGTTACTGGTACTGGTATTTGGTGAGGGGGAGACATGCCCGGCAAGTGGGCCTAGTTGTCCTGACAGCTACTTAAGTTGCCGCCGCATACTAACCAAGGTGGTAGTGTCAAGATTCATTCTTCGGGACTGCCGAAAAATGAATATTAACTGCCCCAGGTGGGAATCGAACCCATAAGGTTCTGAACCAAGCTCACCGGAACCTGTGCCACAACCCACACGGCCATCACGCTCCTTCACATCTAGTTAATAAACTTGTCAACTGACTGTAATTCAACATTTTTTATAACTTTAAAATGGTTGTTACTATCAAAATCAAGTATTATTATCTTATAGATGATGTCTTTTATCAAGTTAAATTAATGTGGAAACATAAAGAACAATGGTAAAACCTAACTGTTAATGCCACATTTTATTGTTACCTTGTAAATAATATTTGAGTTGTATTAATGTTTAATTTAGTTATGTTTATTTTTATTTATATTACTTTAATTGGAATTTAGTTATTTGAGAAAAAAAAAAATGTAATTATATTTGTGTGTTATAATGAGTAATAGACAGTTGCTAAGGGTTGATAATCGTCGCTAAGACGTTGCCCAGCAACGGTCCGACCATCTTCGTTTTTAATGGCAGTTACGGCTCATTAGTGGCCATGATATTGTTTAAGCAGCCCTGTCTGAGTTTATAATTTAATAGTTTGGACATGTTTAGTGAGTTAACCGTCATTACTGTTCGGAACTAGATCTTTTCTGTGTTTCTACTTTAATATCAGTTCCGGCTAATTCGTGGCCATGACTGTCTAATCAGCCTTGCCTGCGTTCATTATGGTACTATTTATTGACATTTTGAGTGTGTTAACAGACATTACAGACCGGAACCAGACCTTTTCTGCATTTAGACGTGAATATAAATTGTTGCTAATTAGTCGGCTCGCATAATACATTAAAAATAATTAGACCCTGTCTGCCCTTAATAAGTACTAGTGTGGCCATCTTGGCTTTTAGATATTTGGACTATCGATGAGCCACTACACCAACCTTGGACAATTGCAGCGGTGTATTTAGCTACAGAGCTATGACCTACACATCTCGGTAGCAATCTTCCTCTGTATTTGTTTGTAAATTAGTTTCTTTTCGTTTTCATAATTTATCTAACTATTTTATTTTTATCTGAGAGGCCTTTTTACTTTTATTTGTATTCATTGTTAGTCATCTTTTGTTTATTTTAGTTTTAGTTTTCAAATGGTTATATCTGAACCAGCTAGTTGTTTGTTCATTTTAAAGCCTTCCAACAAAAAGACTTAGTCGATTTGAGGTGGCTTTAACACTAACAATTAGTTAACTACCTACATATATAATCTATTTTCCAATTTTTTCATCACTTTATTTTAAATAATTTTGTGCATGTAATTAGTCACTAAAGTAACTTTTCATATATATTTTATTGTTTGTTCTTTCCTTTTACTTAATTTTATTATTACTCTTCTCAGACAGCCTTTATCTTCTTATACTTTGACTATACATGTCTTTCAATACTATTTTGTATATATAATGTTAATAGTTTATTGCGTGTTTCTATTATATAATAATAAAGATGAATCTTTAGGTCTTTATTATCATAAACAACAGCGTTCATACTTGAAAATTAAAACAAAACGATCACAATTATTATAAACATAAACGTTCAGTTTTTTTAGATAACAACACACAAGTTCTTCATTATTAATTGTAATTGATCATATGGCGAGAGGTTTCAAATGGGTTTGGCACTAAAACAAATGTAAAATAATGAAACTTTAAATGAATTATAATTAAAAATAGATTTAAAAGAAATATACTAAAGAAACAAAAATTTTGATAATAATTTCGACAGAGGCAAACCTATTTCAAACACTCTCTTTGCAAGCATCAACGAAGACGTTAATCTTGCCACCACATCAGTTACCTTGTTTTTGTTATTAGCCCTGATGAAGGCTTGAAATTCTGCCCGAAACATTGGCACTAATAAATAAGTTTTTACTTATTTTTGTTCTTCACTCACCATACCCTCTATAATTTTCTCCTCATATATATTATCCAATGTCAACTATCCACTCATCAATAAGCATTAGTAGTTACTTTAAATTTGAGCATTAATATGATTTGTTTTTTTCTTTTGTTCCAGGTGTGAAGAAATGTGAAATATGGATTGTTGAAAATTCCTCTACCGTAGACAACAACAAAAATTGTTCTACTAGAAAGGGTAAGAGTTTTGATGTATCTAAGGATAATTGTTTGAAAAATTTCTGTTGTTTGACTTATTAAACATTCATATGAATTATAATGTATGAGGATAGGCAAGAAACCCCGGAGAATAATGAGGGTGATCAGAGTGAACCAGGAAAGACTAGAACAGGTCCCGAATTTCAAATATCTAGGTGCTCATCTCAAGGAAAACGGCTACATTGATAAGGAAGTTTCTCAAAGAATCAATGCAGCTGGAAGAATATTTAGTTTACTACGAAGAGGTTTCCTGGTCAAAAGGGAGGTGACAAGAAAAACTAAAATAATGATCTACAAATCAACGTTACTCTCTATTCTTTCCTACTCTTCCGAATCGTGGACTCTCACTTCGAAACACAAGAGTCGGATTCAATCCATGGAAATGCGATACCTTCATAAGGTGAAAGTACCATTCGGACTAACCTCGGAGTCCAATCGGCTGAGAGCATCCTAGTGTTGTGCCCCACTAAGATGGTTCGGACACCTCCTTCGGATGGACCAGAAAAGAACTGCCAGAAAGACATATGAGATTCACATGGAGGAAAGAAGGCCAAGAGGAAGACCACACATTTCCTGGGAGAAGAGTGTTCAGGTGGCGGAATATGGACTGGAGTAGGAGAAGGGAGATGGTCCAAGAGCGAGATATCTGGTCCAAACTCTCCGAATTGTAGCCCCACACTGCACAAGTGGTAAGAGGATAAAATGATTATAATGATGATGGTGATGAATTATAAGCTTCTTAAAATGGAAGATGGATTCACTCCTCGTTAATAAAATTTATTCAGTTGACTGCAATTAGGTAGTTGGAAAGTGATGATTTGAATTAAATGACCAAGTATAGCATATTAAACATTAGAAAGTAGTAATAAAGATAATAGCTCTCGATGTATACACAAAAAGAATTGTTTATATGAATTAACTGGTATTCAGGTTAGGTCTCAACACTCTTTATTATTTCTTTAACAGACCATTGGTTCGGCCAATAATAAATAACAGTCCATCGGTCATTCTCAAGGACATTCTTAAATATAAATTTACACCTCAAACATTATAAAAAAACTTTTTGCAGGCTATTCTGCCCAGGTCAGTAATATCAGTCAAATCACCCTATTTGGTCACAATTTCATAAATTTTTATAACTTTTAATTATAAGTCAACTTAACACTATCACTTATCATAACATCTTATCAACAAAGCTTGTTTGTTGATAAAAAAAATCCTTGTTTGTTGATGAGAAAGTGTTTGTGTTAAGCTGACCTATAATTAAGATTATAAAAATTGATGAAATTGTGACAAATTAGGATGATTTGACTGATATTAATTAAATTCCAACATGAATATAATCTATTCTATATTTTTCATTGTACAACATTTTGGGACAATAGTCCCATATTCATACCCCTTTACAATCCTAAAATTAAATTATTTTTATCAACAATTTTCATCTATGTTATATATGTGTATTTGTAATTCTTCTAATTATTTACCACATAATTTGTCATATTTTTAATTTCCCTATTGAAATCATGGCATGTTTTTTAATCATAGTTGAAAATTGTTTTACACTGCATTATTTAATTTATTTTCTTTCACTATTGGTCCATTCATTTATCTCTGTAGCACAAACCAATGCTCTATACTGGACGTTACTTCTTTGGATCATATCAACATGTCCAGTTTGCTGTTTTGTTACCTACCTATTGATATGTTTAATTTTAATCTATTGTGTAACATAATAATACTTAGATTCAGCCTTATATCCTCACAAATATCAGTATGATTTTTTCTCCTTTTATTTCTATATTTGGTGTATATGTTATTATACAAACAATTCTGTCAAAAATACCACAGGTTATTCGGCAAAAGCCTCTCAAATCTGGAATGTATCTGCCTCTGGAAAATGAATTTAAAAAAGGGACCCAGTGAGATTACCTATATCTATCTTGCCTATAATTTAAATAAATTTATCTTCACCTAAAATAAATTTTTCATGTATAATTTTTTTTTTTTCATTTCCCCTAAATTGTGATTTTCTGGCTAGTAGGGTTTTTGCCAGAAACCCCCCAATTATTTCCTTTTATTGTTTTGTTTTAAATATTCTTTACCTGGCAGGTGGACTGATCCAAGTGAAACGAGAAAAAGAAATACTTGTCCTTGATGAAGGTGAGGAAGGTAAATCTCTTTATTGAACTTTGAATTAATTTATTAATTAATGGAAAGCATGCAAGTAAAAATAGTTTTCTTAATATTACATGCTTGACTTTCATGTCTATGAAAATAAATTCTGTCCCGAGGACGATATACACTCTTCAACTTGTTCATGTTTAACTCAGGAGATCAAAATTAAAATATTAACTTGTAATTTTCTCTTCGTACAGGAATGATAACACTGATAATCTTATAAGGGTGTTCAATCACCGCAGTTTGGAGTTAACCAAAATATACAATCATTAATATTTGTAAGGGATGGTTCTCGGATTTTATTAACTGAACCATATATAATGGTTTTAAAAGTGAATATAAGTTAAATAGGGAGATAAGCCTCTATTCTTGAAATGTATTTAAGACGAATGGTTATAAGTGGTTTGATCAAAAGGTTGTACAATAGGCGTTAGTTGTGTTAGTATATAATTTTGATTAATCGGTTACATAGAATAATGAAAGGTATAATTTACCTGGAGGTTCAAGAGTGTATCAAAACCAGAGGGGAGGGGAGGGGGCAAGCTACAGTCAATCAGGTTGTGACATTTCAGCACGAAAAAGGCAAATAAAAACAAACATTTTAAGAACATTATATATAATAGTGCTTATTAGTTATCCGGAAAGCCTCCTGATACTCTGTGTTATGAGAAAGTTAGTTGTCCACTTATTAGAAAGTAATCAATTTGATTTACTGTATTCGATTTCCATCGGATGTGTCTGTTTCCCCAGAAGGATTCTTTGAAGAATAAACTACTGCCAACGACAAGCAATGGGTAGAAGTTATCATATCTCTAGCCATTGTCATTAAAGTTGTGCAAACTGTGTTTACCGATTTTTGGGAAATAGATAACTTCTTTGCTAACCTTTGCTTTAAAATTCCCAGAAATTTTTTATGGACCAGCCATGATAAACTGCACAGGTAGAGTGGTAAAGAGACTAGATTGTTTGTAGCCAAGCAAGTTACAGTGCCAACTTTGACTGGCTCATGACTGCAACAGTGCTGGTTCGAATGTGGCTTGAGAGGTTGATTCTATATTTGTGGCGATCCCACAAAATGGAAACTAGACCCCTTACCATGGTTAGAATAGGGTGGTAACCAGTAAATAACCCCCTTCGTATGTCATAATTTAAAAAAAAAAAGAGAGGTGAAGAGACCATCTTCCATTATTGATCATAGCACCATTATTACATTTACATTATTATTATCACTATTACCTTTTAAAAAATCCTAAATTTTTCAATCATATCAGTTAGTTTTTAATTATTCATGCATTTGTTTACTAAAAGTGCTGTTTTCATGTTTTAATGAATGAAAATGTTTGCTAAAACTGCGACCAATCAAAGCCTGGTTAAATATATTTTTTTTTATCATTTTTTGTAGATGATAATGGAGAAGAGGAAGATGAGGCAATGGTTCATCCAACACAATATCTTGAAATTGAAGAAACAGAAAGTGATGCAAAACAGTGTCGAAAGAGGAACAGAGCAGAAAGCAAGAAAGAAGAGAGAAAGAGATTGAGAAATGTAGGGAAGTCTTATGTAACTGAAAAAGGAAAATTTGTCGAAGAGAAAAAATTTAGTAATCCTAATTGCAACTGCAGGAAAAAGTGTTTTGAGAAAATTTCAGAGGATACTCGGAAAAATACTTTTGATTCTTTCTGGAAGACAGGTTCTTTCACAGTCCAAAATGAATTTTTATGTAGTTTAATTAAGCTAGAAGAGCCTAAACGTCATAGGCCAAAAGGTGGTGCTAGAGCGGCCAAGTCCACTACCAAGTATTATTATGTTACACAAAGTGATGGAACGTCTGTAAACGTGTGTAAAGAATATTTTCTAAAAACATTCCAAATATCTGATGGCCGGATGACTAGAGCCACTAGGAAAATGAAAGCTGGACAATCGCCTGGCTCGGACAACCGAGGAAAGAGAAAACCTGTAATGAAATACCTGACGGATAGCAATCATTCCTATCATCTGAATGACTCGAACTTTGGCTCAATTGAATTATATGCTAAGGGTCAACAGATCTTTTGTCCTGACTGGTTTTGAGTTATAAAAAAATCTTGGAAAAAGATTCCTTCCCAACTTGCTACGATGTCTGGCAAAGAGTTTCTAGTGACAGTGGAAAAATTCATAATCATGAGAAAGCTTGACGAAGAAAACCATTCGGTTTTCAGGATTCAGTACCAGGAATCTGATCCATTTACAATCTTTCACTTGGAGGACATGTCTGAAGAGCTTCCATTTTTCAAGCTGGAGATCAAATCATTAGAAAAACAAAGATTACTAGTATCACTGCCTCATATATCTTTGCCTTAACTCTATAGTAGGCCAAGGCTTGTGACAGAAGAGAGAGAAAAAAAAAGATATGAAAGAACTTCTGGCCTTGATTGTCACTATGAGTAAATCTTCACACTTCTGACTCCATTGAAGATAGTGAACCAGTAGTTGATACTGGCAAAGATTTTCTAGCAGCAATGGAAAAATCCACAACTGCGAGAAAGCTTGATGAAGAAAACCATCCGGTTTCATGGATAAAGATGCAATGAATTTGGCACCAGGAACTCGATCCAAATCACTACGAAGACAAGTCTGATGAGCTTCCATTTTTTAAGCTTAACTTCAAACCATCAGAAGAAGTAAGCTTGTTAGGTAGCCAAATGTATCTTTGTCTTAATTATACAATTGACCCAGAGTTGTGAGAGAAGAGAAAGAAAAAAGGTATAGAAGACTTTCTGGTCCAGATTATCACTATCAGTAAAGTATACTGTTTAAACCCTCACTTCTCACTCCATTGAACACAGTGGACCAGTGGTTGTTGATGATGCAAGGGATATCGAATCATAGAGACTTTTGTGGCTGATATATCACTATTTTTTTGTCAATCAAATAGATATTTTAGGTAAAATAAAGTACTATTTTTTTTGTGTTGAATATGCATGTTTCTTTCTTAAACCATGCCCAGAATATGAAAGCCAAAGTGGTGCAAGTCATTTGCTTATAACCAAGGTCCTAATTTTATGTAATATGCAATCAGATATTTTGTTTACATACATTTTTTAAACAACTGATCAAATATCTTAACGAATCAGGTTACCCAGTTGTAATTATCCAAATTATATTTTAAATATTTCTGTATTTTTGATGATAAATACCTTGTGCTTGATTAATTTATTTCAATGAAGTAAAAAAAAAAAATTAGAAATAAAAATTAAAATGTTATGTTGCAGATGAAATATCAGATTACAATACTAGTATTGTGGATCAATGAAGTAACACTTCCTTGATTAATAAATTTCTTGGAATGTGGGTCTTTATAATTTCCCGACTTACCATAGACCCTTCTGAACCATTTGTAACAACATGCTCAGTCCCATTTCAGTTTGTTGCTGACTTTCCTAACAAGTTATTATTTATAAAGTGCCAAAAGTAAATGCATTATTTTCTTCCAAGTTGATATAAAATCTTGGTTTGAGAAATTAAATTGAAGTCTTGAATTTGAATTAGATTAAGATAAGACCTACACTTTTTATGTTCTTCCTATTTCCTAGTTATATGTTTTAATTATTTTCATGTTCATATTCTTTTTAATATTGTTAATTAGTTATCCTTTTTTTTACAAAAAAAATTGGTTTTAATTCATACTGAATTAAATTTTAGTTCATACTGACAAAATTTTATTATTTTGATATTTTTATTTTTAAAAAGTTTAAAATATTATGCAATATTTAAAATCAATTTTTAATCTCTTCTCCATTTTTTTTTTGTAAGTTAAAAACGTTTTGTGGGCAATATTAATGGCATATATTCTGAGGATTTTCACTGCATAAAAATCCAGGCTCTGCTTATAACTTGTTAAGTACTGGTCGGGGAAGAAACAGCATGCATGTCCTAAAGCATTCAATTTTGAACAAAAGGGGTGGAGAAATTTTTGTTTGGTAGGATTCTAGAATTTTCAACTACTATTCTCAAAGTCATCATGTTTCAAATGCCTGAAACTTAATGAACTTACACCACTTTTGCTTTAAAAGGTATATTTAATGAAAAACAGAGTTGATCCTATTGGGACTTTAAAGATACCAAACAGCCTTTTTGATCTGATTTTTTGATAAATAAAGTGGTAAAAACAACTTTAGTATGTCCTCCATTTTGTTTCAAGATTGTGGATAACAGTTTAATGACGCTAACAACTTTTTTATTGCGTTAAATGTCAACAATATGAATTTTGGTAAAGTGGAAAATTTAGATTTTTCATTCCCTATACTTTCTTTTAAGGAGGGAGATTGACTGATATTACTTGATAACCTCTTACAGCTCTTTATAACAATAGATAAAAAATATATATAATTAAATCATTTCAGCCATTTTCTAATAAAAAGTTGCCAAAATAGCTTAACAAACAGATAAATTTGAAATAAAAACTATTAAAATTTAGTTTGTCTATATAAAATCAATTATTATTAAAAAACAAAAAACAGGTTTTATTAAAATTTTTGATTCTATAGGAAATATTAATATTTTTGTTTTGATAACATTGTTTTTCATAGGTGTCAAGAATCCTATCAAAATGGAAAAGATTAGTCTGGATAGCATGAAAGCTGATATGAATAATTATTGGAAGAAAGATGTGATGGTTTATAATGAAAGAAAGCCTCATCGGTGCCCTCATTGTTACTATAGAGCAAAAGAAATTAGAATTTTAAAAATACACATACTGGCCCATCATACAGGAGAGAAGCCTTATCAATTTTTCTATTGTCAGCATTAAACAGTTAGCCCAGGTTACATAAGATCTCATATAATGGTGAGAAGTCTCATAAATGTTCTCATTATGATATCAAGAAATGGAAATTAGAATTTTAAAGAAATCATAATGGCCCATCATACAGGTGATAAGCCTCATCTTCATTGCGACTGCAGAGCAGTTCAAATGTTTAATTTAAAAAAACATATAATGGCCCGTCATACAGGTGAGAAACCTCATGTCCTCAATGTGATTATAAAGCAGTAAGCACTAGTAAAATAAAAACTTAATGGCTAATAAAATTACTAATTATAAGTAAAATAAAACATAATGGCTATTCATACAGCTAAGAAACTTCATTAATTTCATTTTTGGGACTATAAAACAGTTCATTTAAAATTGCTTATAAACAACCGACTTTTATTTGAGAAGTCTTATTATTAAACTTGATGGAATAAATTGTGACTAATTGCATATGTTTTTTAAAAATTGTTTTTGTTTCATTAATTATATTAAATTTATTTATACTATTTTATATTTATGTTCTTGTTTAAAATGAAATATATTTACGGTTTATGATACATAAAATAATAAATTATTTTTATATGAAATATAAATTTTTATGTATAGATTTTAATTTTTGTAATAATTTATTTATGTTTTTACCTTAATTGTTTCACGTTAACCGGTGTTATGTGTATTGTACAAATATATAAATTACACATCATAATGGATTTTTTAAAAAAATTATTTGTGAAATTTATTACAACCCTAGTTATACTTTAAGTGGACAAGATTATTCTATAAACCTATTACAACGAAGTTGGTGTCAAGTCATCTTATCCTCGTGCAATCAATGTTAGCTTTATATCAATAATTTTGTGATATTTAAAAGAAATATGTTAATTGCAATTTTCCCTTTTATTTGTTTTAACCTAGTTACCATTTTATTTTCATCAATATAGATTGCTTTTACTTTTTTATAAATTATTTATGCTGTATAGTTTAATAAATACATTTATTACTTTCCCTTAACATCTCTTTAAGATAACAGGAGCTCACTCAATCGGACTGGCACTACCAGGATTGTTAAGCTCCTACTCTCCTATTACAATATACAATTTTTCTGTTATAATTGACTTGGATTGCCCCCCTTCCCCATTACATGCATTTCATCTAGTGTCACAAAAATAATTTACTCCCTTATAATTTGTTTTTTCTTGAGAATGCCAATAAAGAAGTTTCACTTCAGAAACCATGCAGTCATGAGACATTCACCCCTTCAGATTTTAATATTACTACCGTGATAACACCTGCTAACATTTTTCACCCCATCATTTATAATTATAGTTAAATTAATTTAAATTAGCAGTATAGTTAATTAATTGCTTTGTACGATTCATATTTGGGGTTCCCAGGGACGCCTCTGTCACCCAATTTTATAAAGAGTTGAAGTGGCTTTACCCCTCCTTTTGTCGTAAATATTTTCTTGCTTCCTTCTTCTATCAAGTTATCCAATCCTGCCGTCCATCATATATCCCTGACATCCTTCAATTTAAATCCTCAGTATTCATGCAATACCTGCTCACGGCTTTCAGGCTTATAAATATAACTGCTCATCGAACTGCAGCCTTTGGTAGATCTTTCCTTATCCGCTCCTCTTTCCTATGGAATTCTATTCTCTCCTTTATTCATAGTTCTAATACCCTTCCAATCTTCAAATCACCTATCCTCGACTACCTTCTGTCCACCCAATGCCGGAAGAATAACAATTGAAAGTTTGAAATAAGGTTTATATATTCTCTGTATTTTATGTTTTAGAATTTCATCCATACTAGTAAATATGTATATTAACAGAAATTGTACCTTTTCATTTATTATTTTTAGTTTAATTATGTTTGATTTTTTTTCTTTTTATTTATTATCAGAAGTGTTAGTCATTTTATGTTTTATGGTATTATTTTATTTGCTCTATTCTGTTAATTATTGTTGTTCATTTTTATCTTTTCAAATTCATTATTTTATTATATTTTAATTACATTTTTATTTTGTATTTTACTCTAAGGCTCTAAAGCCTAATTTTGATGCCTGTATATTATTCTAAGGGATCAATCCCAGAATAAATAAAGAATATTATTATTATCTGAAGCCTTCTATTATGTATTTTCTAAATTCTGTTTAGTCTATAACCAGTTCCCATAAAATAATATTGATAAAAAAAAATCAAAATACTTTATTTATTTGATTATTAAATTAAAAATATCATAATATAAAATAGCTCTTATTTGTAATAAGTAGGTGTCTTCATTCAGTTTCTTCAAAATTCATTTATGTTTTGTTTTTTAATCTAATAATTAAATACAAGTATCTGTATAAATATGTTTTTTATACATATTATCAGACTTTGTAGTAAATACATTGTAAAAATAACATTAATGGTCCAAACCACTTAATGAATGCACCATACGTAATTTAAAACTTTCTGAAGACCTTTTTCATTTATTATTAAGCTGTCCAATTTACCAAGTATATACCATACATCACACAATACAATAGAATCCAGATCAATGAATTATTAACATCTACTGTTTTTCTACTCAAATAAATATTATCCTCTGCATTAAAGCATTCATAATGAACACATAATTAGAATTTATATACTCGTGTATAATATTGAACACTCTCATCAATTTAGTATTGTTATAATTTTTATCTTTCTTTTCCAATAATATACTTTTTTTATGTTAAAAAAAATAAAAATGAGGAAATCTATATTTTAAAACTGTATGTCATTATGCAATATAAATGATTATATTTATTATATATTTTTTATTTTTATAACTATATTAAGACAGATTTGCATTTTTTTAAATTATTTAATTAGGGGGGTCCCCTCTCCCCTCCGCCTAACAGCAGACAAACCCACATTTTACAAATTATAAAATTCTTCATTTAATTTTACTGCTCATTGCTCAAATTGTATAACTGTAATTTACTTGTATTCTGTAGTTAAGATTGTATTATTTTTTCAATGTATTGTAAGCATGAAACAAAAAAATATTTGAGTCTTTATCCAAGCATTTTAATTTATATCCCATTTTTATTGTTCTACCTTATATGTAAAATAAATTTACATGCATTATATATACTTAACTGAGTCTTCTCCCTTTGATTGCCTTGTGGCATTATAAGGTATTGAAATTAATTTTACTTTTTTCTAAAATGAATTAGTACATCATAAATATATAATACATGAAATGTATTATATATGTATGATGTACTTATTTATTTTAATGAAGGGTATGAAAAGACACAGTAAAGTATATATAATACATTTCATATATGATAATTTGTAAATATTGCTATTAGGTTGATTTGCGGCCAATTCTACTTTTACAGTGGCTATCCCTAAAGACAAATAAATTTAAAAAATAAATACAAATCTATTTTATAGGTGCACAATTTTAATCACCCAAGCTACATTAGGGATTTCATGGTACATTTTTCCTGAATAGTGTAATAAATATTTTGAGCTGTTATAATTCTAGTCTTATACCATTGATCACTCATCAATAAATTATTAATACTAATGTTTATCAATGACTATTTAGTATTTAAAGTATAAAAAATACAGTGTGTAGAAATAATGGTATTATCAGAAGAGATTCTTCCCTCTGTTATATCCTAAAATATGGCTTTAAAAAAACATAAAAGTAAATTGAGATCCTTGGTACAAGTTTCCCTATATTATTTTTTTCTGAAAACAAACACAGTGAAAAATAAATCTATAAAAGTAAAATTATTATGTATATTGATAACCAATAATGATTAACCAAATATATAGAAAAAAATATTAATTTTAAAAATCATGAACAACGTTCATTTATGTGTTAATGAAATAAGTATCTCTAGATTATTATTTTGTTTAAAATAAAAATCTTAATAACCCATACCATGGCCTTGATAGTGCTGATAAACTGTATTTGACGCTATCAACATATTGACATCTGCCAGGCAGCATAGTGGGTGTTAGCAGTCTGCTTTATAAGGTCTATTTTATTAACTACCAAAATATGAGATGATTCAAAACTTAACAGCAAGATATTGGTAAATATTCATATTTTCATAGTAATATTTGATAGAATTAACTCAATTTCCAAATCAATCAGTATCAAAATGATGAATACTTATGTATCTCATTAATATTTTTAGAAAAATTAAAATAAGTTAAAAAAATAAAAAAAAAAAAAATTCAGAAGCTTATTTTATGATGAAAAAATATTTTTCATATAAGTACACAAGTATTCTAAAATTAGTTTTATTCCAGATATTGTAGGCATTTACAAAAATGGGCATTGAAATTCCTTTGTTGAACTCATGTTGCTGTTTCTCTATAAGAACTGGTGCGATAATTGTTGGTAGCTTAGAATTGGTATGTAACTATTATTATATTTTTTCGTTATATGATCTATATTTTTTTAAAAATTATAATTTACATTGACCTTTAGTCAAAATCTTAGAATAGAAATACAATTTTTAATACATGTATGTATCATCATGAATTTATTCTCTTCTTGAATGTTCCGGAGATACTGTGTCTTCCTCTTCAGCATAGTATAATTCACTGTTGGTTTTAAAAACAGTACATTTAACATGTTAAAATTATCAGTGTAATGAAAATTTTTAATTTTTATAATAAAACAATGTTACTTGATTAATGATTGCTGCTCTAAAGGGAATCTTAACAATTAACTTAACATTCCTTTAGAGTAGAAATCAATGACATGAAGTTTTTGGATCTAGGCCAGTATTCCAAAGCTGCATTTTTTCATCTACTTTCAGTGTGCCATAACTCCTTTTAAAACTCAGAATTTGTAACAATTCAATTATTTGTAGCTCTAAGCAGAATTATAACTTGTTAGTTTACACTGGTTAGAGTGCTAACAATGGGTAGTTTCTCTACACGCCTGTAACACTCCATTTTAACCTAGATCAAATTTACTAAATGTAATATAATGTACAGTTGTAAATAGCAATAAATAAATTAAAAAAATATAATTTACACTGAACTAATATTTTCTCATTTTTTTCTCTATAATCTGAATGAAATTTGTTTCTTTTTCAGTTTATATATATTCTATATTTTGTTGACACATTAATCTACAGATTAAGTCTGACAATAGAAGATCAGTATGAAAGATATTTAGGTAATCATTTTTTTTTTCATTTTAAATAAAAATTATAATTCTAGTTTATATTCTGAGTTAGAAATATTTTTGTTTTAGTTTTGATGAATGATATAATATACGAATATGTTGAAATCATTCAAACAGCTTTCAGTGTTGTTCTCATTTATGGTGCCCTAAAGGTAAGACACAAATAAATATAATAAATGCCCTAAAGCATTAATTTATTTTACATACATTTTAGTTAGTGTATAGATTGATAAGAAAACTTGACAATCTATGATGTTTTCATATTTATACTACATAAAATAGGGATATTTTTTATATAATACCTTCAACTGTGCTTCAATATTAGTCATTTTTAGTTTCTTTGAAAAATGGAATTTGAGGGTTTCTAACGCTGCTAAAAATGAATATGATTTGATTTTTCATAAACAAAATTTTGTTGACCTACTTTACTGTAATCCTCTTTTTTTTTTTTAATTTTTAGTGAATAAAAAATCATTTAATAGAATCAGTAATATTTTTTTCTTATTCTTCAGAAAGAGACAAATTGATTGGTGTGTAATAATCAAGGAAAAAATGTATGCTTTCTGAGCTATGCACCAAAAATTCATAATTTTGTTAATAACTTTTTTTTTTACTGAAAAAATCAGACTAGCCTATAATCTTCTAGGCAAAATCCTGAACGTTTAGCATAAAGCTCCATCACAATCATATAAATGATATAGGTAGTGCATAAAGTACAAACAAGCAAATATTGATTTTTATAAATTAGATTTTATATTAGATTATAGGTCCTGTTCTGGACAGAAAAAAATGAATTTAAGTTTTTCAAGTTCAGTCTAGTCTCTTGCCAAATAGGAAACGATCATTCAAAAACTATTCAAAATAATCGAGTTTCTATAGCAAAAGTTGACAAAATGTCCCAAAGAAATTTAGTTTGGCTTGACTAAATCCATTCTAAGAGGGACCAGAAATGAAAAACTTATTATTTTTTTATGGATTAGTGACTTTTATTATTAATTTTATTTTTCTTCAGGAGAAATCAAGTTTTATTACGGCTTGGCTTTTGGCTGAACTTGCAAAAATGATTGATGGCATATGGAATACAGTTTTGGTTATACAGTACTGGTTCCACTGGGGATATGTTATAGACCAGTGCATACTTACAGGTAATACCATTTTTTTAAAAATAATTACTTTATAATGAGGAGTTAATAGTTGACTGTAGATTGATATGAGATGGTCGGGGGTTTGGTCAGCAACGGTACACAACTAAACAAAACTTATTTATTTGTGCCGACGTTTTGACCTGAATTTCAGGCCATCGGGCCTGAAAAATGAAACGAGAATACTACCTTGATTCAGAGACAATAAAAATAAAATAATAATAAACAAACTTGGAAATATACATAATACTTAATTAAGTTGATAAATACTAATAGATGATAAAATATAATATTGTAGAGGTAAGGATTATACAAAATAAATAAATTTTTTTTTTTTAAAAACAGACAGTGTTCAAGTAAATATAAAAATAAACATAATGAAAGGTGTAGAAGAAACTTTAAATGAGTAATAGAATTAACATAATAAAGAATGTAAGTAATGGTGCTTGTTCGAAACAAGCCTGGGGGACTTTTTTCATAGAGGCAGTGGTCCCACAAAATGAAAAACTTGATCCCCAACAATGATTAGGCAGTATACTTTAATGGGAGTTTTGGCCAAAAAAAAAGTAATGTCTAAAATTAATGTAAAATAATATAATGTAATGTATAAAAGAAAACAATATGTATGATATAATAGGCAAGAAATAATAAATTTTACAATAGATAAAACATATACAGTAATATAGTTGAGTAAAAATTAATAAGCTAAAAATATATAGTGTCCAGAAAAGTGAATAAGAAAGGAAGAAGGGATAAGGAATGTGTGGAAGTGGGAAAAAAGGAAGAAATATTTTAAAAAGACAGAGAGATTTACTGAATTAAGTGAAAATTGTTACTACCCTGTATTACTAACTATTAAAGGCCATTTAGATAAAATAAATTAAGTAGAAACAAAATTAAATAAAAGCCTTATAGAGTAAAATTAGAAAATAATTAGTGTGAAATAAGTAACTATGGAACAATAGATTAAAAAAAAATGTACAAAGTATAGTTGAGCTAATGTTGAAATGAACATAAGAAAGGCAGAAGATCAATAATATAATATAATATAAGGAGTTTCCAGAATAAAATAATAATAATAATTACTTTCTGTTTACAAATCAGAGTTCTAAGATATTATTTTTGTTTTATAAATAATATGATTCCTTGTTTTGTTTTTGCTAGAAAATTCAATACAACTATATTCATTGATAACTATATATTTTTGCGAACTCATAGAGAGAACTTCACTTGGACTAAAGTAATAAAATAAGAGATTATTCACAAATTATTTGGGGAGAAATTTTATCTCCTTAAACTCAAGGATAAATTATTCGGTATAAGCTAAAATTACTTAGAATGTTACTTTATTAGTCTATCATCAACTCATTAAAATAAAATTTTCTTGTCAAACCTCATTTAAGTATGCAGTATTTAAATAAAGGCGGCTTTTCAATTTCCTGTTTTATTTTTTAAATTACAATTCATCTTGAATAACATCTAGTTAAATAATTATCTTTATTAAAAGTAAATTAGTTATTTTTACGTTTGCTTTCTTTTTTAGGCATAGGTATGATCAACATGTGGATTGTTTATAGCTTCTACAACACCATGCCTAAGAGTAAATACATTTTATGATGAAACTAAGGAAGATTAAAAATTTATATGAGACATTCACAAATAAGAAAACAATGTAAACAACAAACATAATTTCTATATTAAAATAAGAGAGCTGCTCATATGTGTTGAGTTGCTAATTTACTCAAATTACCATTCTTCTGAAGATAATATTAAAAATAAATAAGTATGAAGAGATTAAAAAGTTTTGTATAAACCCTATATCCTGAATATAATAAATTAATTCGGTGAAATTCCGCATTATATTCAACATATTTCAGATACTTGTAAATTTATATAATACTATCCTTCAGTTCAATGTAAACAATCTTCTTTTCAAAAATTTATAATATCGATATTAATTTATGAAACTACAATTTCGATAACTAAAAGAAAACTATCATTATTATATGTACAAATACTTTTGTTCGATGGTTAAATCCCTTGCGCCAACTACAGGAACTGCTATTTCTCCCCATAGCCACCTCTGGAGAAATACTGTCAAAACCAGTTCGTTTCCAACCTAAAGAAGTCTGTGCACCAATAAGCCAGATATCGAACCATTAGTGGCCCTCATCGACTCCTGACCTAAGCCAAAGGGGGTTCTTCTAGAAATATATTTGAATATTGGGTTGCTTAAAACTGCGTTTCGAGTCACTTCATTGTGCATTTACCTGTTAATATAATGTCTACTATAGCTCTAGCATACCACCGGTTGGGAACTACAAGTCTAAACTCTTCAGGTCATAACAGCTTCCAATGAAGACCACCTTTTCTTATTTCATAATTACTTTTTCCTTCATTTCATTATAAATTTATATTTAATTATGCACTACTGTATACATCAAATAAGTATAAATTTCATTGATAAAGAAATCATAGAGAAATCCTTACTGGGTCCAAATAAAGTATATTTGTGAATGTCTGTACATCAAGGTTTTTACCAGTAAAAACCTAAACCAGCATTCTCCATGCCAAGTTTTTTTTATGACTCCCTAGACATTTCTGACAGAGGGGGAGGGTGGTTATTTAGAGGTAACCAACCTATTCTAATCATGGTGGGGGTCAAGCTTTCATTTCATAGGAGCACCACAGAAATGAAAAAAAATCACATGACAGGCTAGATTCGAACCAGCACTGCTGCTGTCATGAGGCAGTCGCTCAACTCCCTCAGCTATAAACAGCCCTTATCATGCCTGCCTGTCTTGGACTACTGCTTTCCAGTTTGCTGCATGTAGCTCTTTTGCAGATGTTCACTGAACAGTCTCTGCAAGCAGTTTACTGTTAGTTCCTCCATGTGTTAAGGCTTTAATTCCAGATTTTTCCTATAATTGTAGGAAGGACTTTCCAGTCAAATCTGTTGATTCTGCTTCCTAGAGTACCTGCTAGAGCCCAGAACTCACAGCCATATATCAGAGCTGGTTTTATCATGACATTATACACTCTTAGCTTAAGATTTATAGTGATTTCAGCATTCTTGACAGAGAAAGAAAGGCTCTGTTAACACTTGTTATATGCTGGTCTATCTCAGTCTATTGATCATTTATTGGTGTTATTGAGGAGCCGAGGTATTTGAAACTGTCTACTTACATATATGTCTTTCTGATGCATTAAATCTGACCTTTGTCCACCTGGGAAAGTGGAGAGACATTCCTGGTGACTTAAAAAAATAGGGGCCCATGAGGGAAAAATGACGTGGTTTCATATGGGCTGTTCAAATACATACTGCAGGGATAAGAGAATTTCTGTAGGCAACTGCCGCATAAACAATCAGGCTCAACAGCATATATTTTGGATTGTAATATAAATATGTAAGATTGTATTTACAAATTAAAAGATATATAAACATTTTAAAACAAAACTATTTTTATAACATTGTGTACAATTATTAATTATAATAATGAAATTAAATATTTTCTCTCTTTGCACCTGTCAAATACAAAATTGACAATCAGCAGATTGCCTAACTGCTACATTAATTAAATAAATAGCATGTAAGGCAACAGGAAGAACAACACCCAGCAGTACATCTTCTCTGGCTTATCTAACTTTTTCATGTCAGCAGGTCTCTCATCCACATTCTTTTTAGTCTCCTCCTTGTGTCCTCAGGCATGAGAGTCGTAGCCATTTGTCCTATAAGTGTGTTATGGTGAATTAAAAATAAATTAATTTTACAAATTTTACATTTATATAAAAAAATAAAAGTTACAACTTTTTTGTTTCCCTGACAATGTTAAAGGGTGGTTCCCTCCATTGCAAAGTTAATAAAAAAATAAACTTTCATTAAAAACTATAAAAAAAAATATTACCAACAATAAGAAGAAATAAAACTAAGTCAATATTTTTAGATATCGTTCTATTTTTTTTTTTAAATATCAGATTTTGAAGCCCAAATTTTAATATTGATATTACAATTATCGAACATGAATACTGATATTTTTTGTTAAATATAATGTAATTATGAACCACAAAATTTTTTTTTCTTTAAATATAAGTAAGTATATTTGTCCAATATATCTACTTGTACCATCACATATTAATAGCACATCCATTACATTTTCCTGGTGAAACCATTTGTTTTTTAATGATAATCAATTTATTACAAAACACTGGGCCCATTCTTTGCTTTCGCTCGTGAAGACACATTGCAGCTTCTAATTTAGTTACATCATCTGTATAACGCATTTTTTTAAATGTAAATTTCATATTATAAATATTGTTGATTTCTTCTTAGTTTCAAATTGCATCATGTATTGATTAAAATAGAATATGAATTGCCAATACTTGAAAAACTTATGTTTAACATCAAAATATTATTATTTGTTCAGTCCTCTTACTAAATTTTAATATTACTCTTCTCATACAGCCTTTATCTTCTTATAACACTTGAACAATTCATGTCTATTAACACTACGTATTCAAAATGTTAGTTATTTTTTATTATCATTCTATATAGTCTTTTATTAATTGGTTGTTATCTTGTTTTTTGTTCTTAGCCCTGATAAAGACTAGAAATTCAGTCCAAAACATTGATAACAATAAATAGGTTTTTATTTATTTGTATTCTTCACTGACCACATCTCCTCACACATTTTATCCACAGTTAATTATCTTCTCATCATTATATAATCCTAATTCATTTGGTCAAAACACATCTCAACTAACAAACAGCAATCTCCATCTACTATTGGCATAAAAAAGTCTAGAATAGTTAAATAAATATTAATAAAACTTACATACGAAGTTTCTAGCAAGACACTTGGTTCACACCCTCTCTCAGACGTACATTGCTAGAATGGTGTGTCTTATTAAAACCACTCAGTAGAAAATTTTAAGAACAAATCTTAGAAGTAGAGTTCGGTGTTCAATTTTTTCTATTATGGCCTTGTTCCAGATGACTCTCAATTCAGGATCCGCTGGAATCCTAAAAAATGGTAGGTATGTATTCAAGGTTAAAAAAAAAAAGATAATCTGTTTAAGGCTTTCAGTTTACATTATAGTGCAAAAACCATTTAAAAAACATTCTGGATCAGATCTTTTTTTTTTAAATATATAATTCCGCTTTTATAAGACATGGAAACAAAACCAAAATACATGAACTTAACAATGGCATTAATTGCTACACAGATGGCTTTCTTACAGCCCAAGGCTCAAGGGCTGGTGCCTAGCGTGGTGATAAGCCATTAGAAGGCATATCTATCTCCCTAGGGAGGCACACATCAGTATTTCGTTCAGAAATTCTTGTGATAAATCATTAATTTATGTATGTATGTGTGCCAAAAGTAATATAAAGGCAGCTTATAGTTTAGGAGCCATTTGTTACTTGCTTAACAAAAGACAGCTACAATCATGTTAATATAAATTTAACTTATGCACTAATAAATTTTTCTTTTTCAAGGATTTAATTTTATACATGAAAAGTTAAAAGGTTCTAAGGAACAAATTTTAGGTAAGTTTTGTCAAGATTGTTAGAGTGTTTGCTACTAGAAAAACATGAGCAGGATTTTGAAGGTATAATCATTGATAACTTATTTACTGAAGAAAGAACTGGTTGAGGTTACTTAGTGGCACTA
>NW_027112092.1:265186-295802 GCF_000696795.3 Halyomorpha halys | reverse complement strand
CGATATTTATTTATCAATGATTCATTCATGGATACGATATTTATTTATCAATGATTCATTCATGAATAAGGGTCATATCATTGGTTTCAACTATAGCTAATTTTTTCCTAACTCTGCCACACAGGTTAAAAAAAAAACTGTAAAGCTATACCACCAAACCATGATTGAGGCTCATTCGCACAAAGTCTAGTCTTAATGATTACGCACATTTAGGATTTTAAATTCTTTATGCCATATATTGAATCAGTCTTTTCTATCACAAAATTATTAAATAAATTATCTTAAAAGAGTTCAAAAATCAATTTTTTAAAAAGATTTTAAAAAAGTATACTGAACATTAATCAGATACATTAAAACAAAATTGTATTAATCAAAAACTTTTCATACCATGATATATCTGCGCTTCTTCATCTTCTTTCGTTCCAATTGTGGGAACTATAACAAATTTTAGCAGTAATTTAATTTAAACATTTACCAAAGCCTTAATTACTAATTTAACATTTAGGATAATCATAATAATTAGATGCAAGACTTTTAAATAAAATTTTATATTACCCAAGGTTTTAATATATACGGTTCAAACCAATATGACTTAATCAAAAGAATACATTTACAAAAATGTCTTCATATATTTTTAATATCTCAATAGAATCCTTCAGTAATATAAAACTATAATATAATATAAAATATAAACTTATTAAGATTAGATAGTATGTAAATTCATAAAAATAAAGAAAAAAAAAGAAAGAAGAAAACCTACTATTAGAGAAAGTTTCTTCTTTTATTTCTTCTTTTATAGAAACATCACATTAATCAGAAACATCAGTTAATTTTATCTGAAAAATTAAACAACACACATTAAAAAAGTTTTATAAAATAGCTACAATATTAGTGAAATTTTAACGAGTGGACAGAACCCTTTGCCTAACCAGAAGATTGTTGTATAGACTATTTATTTGTTCATACCTTCTTTATTTTTTGGGTGAATTCTTTTCATTTTTTATCATAAAACAAACTAATGTATAATTATCAAAATCATAGCATACACTATTATTTATATTAATCAAGCACCCAGGGATAGGGGGGACCCAATACCTCCTCTCCTGTTTAACATCACCTTACAAGCAGTCATTAATAGAACAGGAATAAATAAAGAAGGTACAGTGTTTACAAAGAAGACCCAGCCAGTTCCTAGCCTATGCAGATGATGTAGTCATCTAGGAGATCCCTAAAAAGCAAAACGACCTTATGAGCAAAGAAGATGGAACTACAAATCAACGAAAGTAAAACAAAGATTATGGTAGTAGGCAAAATACGGCAAGCCTAGAGGTGGAATCAATATAAAATAGGATATTACACTTTCTGAAACAGTCAAAAGTTTTCAGCACCTTGGCTTTATTAAAAATGGCTAGCTGAACGATGAAGAGGAGGTGAAAAGCAGAATTTAGACAGAAAATAGAGCCTATTCCTTAATCTCAAGGCTCATTGAAAATACCCAGGTAAACCATATGACCAAGTTCATCAATCGATCACGTTCAGACCAGTAGTCTTGTACAATAAAGAAAAATAGACTCTCAACAATAAAAGTATCAACCTGTTAAACAAGTGTGAGAAGTTAGAGAGTGATTCTGAGAAGAATCCTAGGTCCCATAGAATCAAGGGCAACAATGAATCCAAGATTTCCATTATTTATGAAAAGTAAATTAACAGAAAAATTAAAATTAAGTCTTTCTTAATGGAAAACACAATTATAAAACAGTCTTTTTTAAATTATCCTTTATAAATAAGTTTCAAAATATACCAAAACCCATACCATTTATGGCAGAACCATTTTCATAGTTGTTTTCTGAAGAAGGGTTTTCAACAATCCATATTTCACATCTCTTCACATCTGGAAAAATAAAATAAATCATATTAATGGCCAAATTTAAAGTTACTACTAATTGCTGGGTTGCATAAGTGGTCTTCAGTTTATGCACTGAATAGATTTGGTAAAAGATATCAGCCAAAATAATAGTGGTACGATTTTTAGAGTTAAAATAAAAGTTAACTTTTTTATTTATAATCCTTAAATTTCTTTCTTGAGACTGGCAATTTTTTACTAAATAATTCAAAAACACTATCCAAATTATAGTCTCAAAACATTTATTTCATTCACACGTCCAACGTTTCGGCCAATTCGGCCATCTTCAGGGACAATCTATTACAAAAAGTTTCCATTATTTGTATGATCCTACAATCAATTCAATTATTCAACATTATTATTTATAATTTACCTTACCTTAATTTACTATGAGACATATCATTTAACCATTTAAAAAAAAAAACTCCATATAGGCTATTCTGCCCAGGTCAAAACATTTACATCTATGAACAACATTAAAAACTATTAGGTAAACTTATTTTTTGTTAATCAGTATATCTCACATTTGTTTAATTACCTAATATGTCAAAAATACATTAAAAATCACAGTCAAATTATTTCACTTTTACCACTATTTATACACTTATTGTAGGATCATACAAATAATGGAAACTTTTTGTAATAGATTGTCCCTGAAGATGGCCGAATTGGCCGAAACGTTGGACGTGTGAATGAAATAAATGTTTTGAGACTATAATTTGGATAGTGTTTTTGAATTATTTAGTTAACTTTTTTTTCCAAATGTATGATTTTTTTAAATGACCCTCATACCAGTCATTTCTGACATACGGAGGGAGGGGAGGAGTTATCAACAGGTTACCACCCTATTCTGACACCATGGTGGGGGGGTCAAGCTTTCATTTTGAAGGACTGCCACAAAAATAAAAGTAAACCCCCCTGCCACTGCAGTTTCCAGATTGCAAAGACCTACGGCTCAACTAAAGCTACAGCCTATTCTAGATAACTCTAAAATTTAAGGCGAGAGCAGTTTAGACAAACAGGACTCAAATTCAAATTTGATACACCAAAAATCATATATCGGGAAAAACAGCTTTAAGTGAAATTTAAAGATAATTGGGCCATCAACAAAAAATTAGGTATAAAATATTTAAATTCATGTTACTCTAATCTAATAGAAACATAAGACATAATTAACAACACTAAATAAAAATAGTTTAATAATTCATAAATAATTTATGAAAAGAAATTTTTCAACAAGATTTATCATACCTACGAACAATAATTCAGTCATATAAAACAGGGGTGGGCAACTTTTCAGTATATAAGATCTAATTTTAATCTTTAAAATGTGTCACGATCGACTAACACTAACATAGGCATAGTCTAAGGGGCGTGAAATGCATACTATGTTTATAAACTCTGCAGTATGAGGTATGAGGTATGGGTAGATAAGAAAAATATATGTTTAAAACTATTTTTTATTTTGTAAATCACTTATTAAGTTTTCGAGGCATAGGCTCATGAAGAAAATAAATTTTCAGACCCAACTTTTGATAGCAGTAATCCTGACATGTAATACCTAAAAAATTTGATTTTTCAACATTTGTTCAAGATAGATTTTTACTTAATTTTATCAACTTCAATGCATAAGTTGTTCTTAAATATGATATAGTTGTTATAAAAATACACAGTAAGGATTTCTGCATTTGTTTTTTTTTTGGGCCAGGAAAAATTATCATGAAAGTATAATATGACTTACTTAATCTATCAATAGCTCGCCGAGTAAACCTCACAGATATATGGCTTATCTACACACCTACTTAAAAACAACAATTATTCAAAGGGTCAAAAAACTTACATCCAGGGAAATTATAAGAACATGGATAATTATTAACAATATTTATCAATTCAAAGTAGCTACACATAAGGACAGATTTAGAATTTACTTTGTTGCCTTAACATTAATGGAAAGACAGAGTATGCATGTCTCTAGCCAAGGAATTATAATTGTGTATATATCCTGACAAAGATAATAATAATGAGTCCACGCCTTAAGTCTGATGACACGTAAGTCAAAATATATTGTGCTGTGTGGGCAGTGTCAGGATGTCAGAATTCTAGGAATTTATGACCTTTGCAAATTCCCAGAATCATTAAACTATTGCTAGAAAGTTTTGTCTTCTACAATAATTTCAAAGTTCATGGTACATGGAATTCCACCACAGACAATGAAAGCGATCGATGATCAACAAAAATTGGGCTTGTGGTCGACTTGTCGACCACACCTGATATAAAAGAACTGACTGACCAAAATTGGTTATCTTGCTATCAAATTTAAATAAAACAAATTAAGAATATTATGGATAAAATAGATTTAAAACTCAACTATACTATTTATTAACACACTAGCTATTTAATAAATAAAAAAAAATTGCCATGGTTACGATATTTATTTATCAATGGTTCATTCATGAATAAAGGTCGTATCCATGGCAACTTTAGCTATTAGTTTCAACTATAGCTATCATTTATAATGCTTTGATACTTCAACTTCAATTTTCATAAAAATGAGGGTTAGTACACGTTGGTTCTCAATGGTTCAATTTAACCTATATTATAGAACAGTACATAACATTAATTTTAAATAATTAAAATTACCATCATAATCGTCTTCTTTTTCTTGTTTTATAATTATTTTACCAGGCATGGAACTCGTTTCTAAAAAGAAAAAATATATATAAATATAGTTCAATAAGTTTAAAAGATTATAGTTATACTTAAACATTCCTAGAACGTTGGGGCGAGGGGCTTTTCTTAAATGAACCAACTTACCTCTTCCCCCTAAAAAAAAATCGTTCGCTGGTTCGGTGAGATGAAAAATAAATAACGGAGGACCTGCAAAGCTTGTGAACACAAAAATAATAAAGAATAAAAAAAAGTAGAGAATAAAAAAAAAACCCTTCCAAAATGGTATACAAATTTAATAAAATTAAAATATAAAACAAAAATAAATAATAAAAAAAACTGTTACTGTTGTTATAAAAAATAAAGATGTGTAATAAAGAAAATAAAATAATTTGATAAATACATAAACAAATCGCCTCTCTTTAACTATAAAAAAAATGTTCTACTATTAATTAGAATAATTCCGCAGCGCTAAAATGATGCATGGCTCGAAGGAAAAAAAAATCACTCACAGTAGTGGTATGCGCATACCGCTCGTCTTGAACCTCCGCCGTCTTCAAACGTCGATTGGTGGGTGAGGGTCATGAGCTAACCCCAAAAAAAATCTTGGAATGCCTCAAAGCGGTGAGCCGGTGGGTGTCTCTCACTGTAACTTCTTGGCTCCAGGCAGCGGACTGTAGACTGTGGACTCCCTTATCGTCCCTGTATACAGGCCGTAATCCCATTGCAGCCCGCAATGTTGTTGTATACACCGAGCCGCAGCGATGTATTTCTATTATACACGCATATCACAACAAGCCTCCTTCCTTAACTACATTTACGTTATAAAATCTTACGTAATTTTAATTACAAAATAAAACTTAATTGTTATTAAATAAGGCAATCAACTTATAATTAACAAAAAAATAAAAACCAGTTGGAAGTAATAAAATTAAACTAACGAAAGAAAAATGTACTTTTGGGCTTTAACAATTATCAATGAATAGAAAAAATTTTCAACAAATTTTTTGGAGGATATTTTATTATTTACTGATTAATGAGCAATAAAATTAATTGTATTGTCAGGACTTTTAATATATATTTTTTTTCCAAAAAAATCAATTAAAATAAAATAAATAGCATAACAACTGATCATGTTTCAGGAATTCCTAAAATGTTTAAACAATAATTCATGCCAAAGTTCTCTATGACTAATTATAAATTATAAATATTTTCAATAAAACTAGTCAATATGATTTTAATCTCATAAGTATTAATGGGTATAATTAATTCAGTTTCTTACTGTTATCAAATATGCATTAGAAATTTCTCTAGCACCCACAACTTTGTTTTTTAATTTCAATTCTTTAAAATTATAATAAAACTTTTTTGTCCATTTGTCCGTCTCCTGAATAGTTTTGAAATTTATAAAATTCATTAAAATTTTAAAATATATAGCCGGCTTAAATTTACAGATGGCTTCATATATAATGGTTTGGCACTAAAAATCAGTTTTTACTTTGGTTCTCAATGACTCAATCTATTCCAATGTAATTTCAATAATAAGCAATTAAAATTACCATCATAATAGTCTTCCCTTTCTTGTTTAATAATTACTTGATCAGATAAGTGATTCTTTTCTGGAAAAAAATAAATAAAATAAAGTTAAAAATAGAATTCAACATATCATTTTCACCTTCCAGGGTGGTAGAGTTGTGTGATACATGTACTGAACCAAATTTTTAGTATAACTTTACAACGATAAGTGAAAATATTTCCTTTATTGTTGATTTACATTTATCTGACTAAAATATATTAGCTTCAACTGTTTAAAATTCAATCTTATAAGTCACCAGAGAGTAATATTTCTTCGATTCAATGAGCGTCTGTGACTTACAAGTAACAAAATCGAATATTTGTACTGATCTCTGTTCAATAAACTAATCTAGAAAGACTTTGAAGTGTACAATGGCACTTATTAAATACCATAAAATTTTCTATTCGCATAATTTTTATTATGAAAATTTAATACCAGCCTGATGGAGTTGATGAAAACAATAATGGGACAACATCTTTAGCTTGGATTTTGAACAAAGCCATTAAGAATAATTTAATATAATTTTTTTTTTAACCGATTTAAACTATATGTAGTGGAAAGTTTAACAATTCATTTTAGTTTAACAAATTGGATTTGTTAAAGAAGAATTGACCAATTGGACTATATGTTAAAACGTCTAATTTCCTGAATGGTTTCAAAAATTAACAAAATTCTTTATACAGCCAACAAAGGGCATCATATATAAGAGGAGAAGATGGTCGGGGGGTGCGGTCAGGAGAAAAATACAAATAAACAAAAATGATTTATTTGTGCCGACGTTTCAACCTGATTTCCAGTGTTTTTCTGCTGAATCCTCCCCCTCCTTGACCATCTTCTCTTATTTATCTACGGTCAACTATTCTCACCTCATTACGGAATCATAATTCTTTAACACTTAAAAATTGATTTTCACAAAAGTGAAGGAAAATCCACTTTGGCTCTCAACACCTCAATTAATTTCATAATATGCAATATCAATTTCAAGTAATTAAAATTACCATCATAATCTTCCTTCTCCTCTTTAATAAGTATTTCACCAGGTAGTGGATTCGTAACTGAAAAAAATAAATAAAAATAGATTTCAATATATTCGAGGGATTAACATAGTTGATGAATCAATCAGAACTTGTAGTAATGAGTTGCAGTTAATCCTCGAATATTTCTATTTTCAAAATAAGATTAATAAAACTAAATTAATTAATAGTCAAATAGATTGTAATCGCCAGTATTTTAAAATATGTTTTTTCCTTAAAAAATCGATTATTAAAATAAAATCAAAAATATTTTGGAACAGATTGTGTTTTAAGAATGATATAGTAGAAAATATTTACCTTGTTGCTTATTTAAAATTAAATATAAAACTATATTTATATGATCCAAAACATTTAGTTGTTTTAAATTTTTTCAAAATCCAGTAAAAACAAAAACTTAATATATATTGTAATATTTAAAATTAATAAAAAGGAAAATTAATAGTTTTTACTTATTTTCATAGTTTTGAATACGAAAAAGTCAAATAAAAAGGTTAAATATTAAATAGAATTTTATTTAAATTTTATAACATGATTAACTCTTAATCTCAGGACGGGTTTTTAGGTAATCAGAAACAGACACTCTTTTACCAATAACACTTAATTAAATTACTATCTCTTTTACAAGTGTATTTAATTTTAGGTATTAGAATAAAACAAACCATATTTCATAGAATGTTCTTTAGAAGATTTTCTTAAAAAAATAACACTGACTGTTGGCAATCTTTCTGCAAACAAACACTAACAAAACAAAGCATTGGTTCTCTTACAGTTTTCAACTCACTTCTCCATCCACCGAAGTGCATTTTTGGCGATCCAAACAAAGAGTCCCTTATTCTTCTTGGGTGACTCCTCGATGTCCTCTTTTTCAAGATGTCCACCCTTGCTTGACCAAAATTGATGAGGACTTCCTCATCCTGGAAACATCATTTCCCGTCCGTGCCCAAACAACAAATGAATCAAAAATCAAGTTGTCTTCCTTCCCCTTCTCTAGTTCTGAACATCGATTGTAGCACTATGGTTTTGAGTTTTTTCTTATAATTTACTTTATGAATAATTTTCTTTAATACTTGTTCTTAACTTATATTTTTTCTTAAATTTACTGTAACTACTAATATAATGGAAAGTTAAAATATTTGAATCTGCTCAACATGGCCACGATTCAACAAACTTTTTGCAGGACTCGTGCCGCCATCTTGGCTTTGCATGATATCTTTTGTGACTGTATATTTTACTGATGAAAATAGGTTAGCTTGCTTTTAGGTTCAATACTACAAATAAACATATTGAAAAGATAAACCACACTACTAAAAACCATTTATATATAAAAATTAACTATTTACTCATAAAAGAGGTTATTATAATATATTTTCAAATATCTTGTTCGAGACTGGTATTACTATTCAATTAAAATAAATTACATCCATAAAGTCCCAACACTGTTAATTAATAACTTCAAATGTGCAATGTTTCAGCCAACCTGGCCATCATCAGGGACAATTTTAAAATAAAATTACACAGCCTCACATCAACCTATAAAAATTTGCAGGCTATTCTGCCTAGGTCAAATATATTATAAATAAAATTAACCTATATTGTCACTTATTAATTTAAATTTTAAAAAACTTTAACTATGAATTGTCTTAGCACTAAGTTATCAACAACTATTATAAGTTCGTGATAATAGTGTTAACAAAATTGTAATTAAAAGTTTTTAAATTTAATAAACATAATGAATAGGTGAAAAAATAGGTAAATTTTAAATATAGTATATTAGACCTGGACAGAATAACCTGCAAATTTCTTATAGGTTGATGTGAGGCTGTGAAATTTTAGTTTAAAATTGCCCCTGATGATGGCCAAATTGGCTAAAATGTTGGACATTTGAAACTATTAATAAAAATTTTAGATTGGTTGATTTTTCTATAAGATGTGAAAGGAGATGCTTTGATATCAGAACCAATCAATCATGTTTTAGGTATCCTTGACTGTTTAAACAATAATTCATTACTAAGTTCTCAATGAATTATTAGTCTCCATAGTAATGGTCAACAAGATATTTACCTTACGAGTATTATTAGGTGCACTTAATGCAGTTTCTTCTACAATTTGAAATATAAATTAGTGATTTCTATTAGAATTATTCAAGTCTAGGACAGGTAGTTTTTTAAATTAATGGACTCAAACCAAAAATCTCTTTCTATATAATCTTTTCAATTTCTAGAGACTGGTATTTATTGTTTAAATAAATCAATTGGTATCCATGTTAAGTCTCAATACTCTTCATTATACTGTCGGGGTTGTCTGGTCTTAGGCGATTTCTCAAGCCTGATATCCACTTTACAGAAGGCCCACGACAAGGCGTATTCAATAATAAGATAGGAACGGCCGTGCCAGAGGATGAGCCCTGGACACTGACGTAGGTAGAGGAGGTCTAGGTGAGAGAGTCTGAGGTAGAGTAACAGTTCTAGTGGCCGTGATGAAGCGGACGGACCAGTAAGCTGATAAGGCTAGGTGCAGCTCTAGTTGCCGAGATGAAGCGGATGGACCAGTAAGCTGATAAGGCTAGGTGCAGCTCTAGTTGCCGAGATGAAGCGGACGGACTAGAGCCAGAGAGAGACAGGATATTACACTGGTTGCCGAGATGAAGCGGATGGACCAGTGTAACCGTTAAGGACTAGGTTACAATCTTAGTTGCCGAGATGAAGCAGACGGACAATCTTAGTTCGCTAAGAATGCTGGAGAGAAGTAGAGGAGATTGGCCATCGTCTTAGGTGTGCGTACATAGAAACAACTTTTGCGAGTATAGATTGGCAATGAACTTCTCTAATTCAAGCAGGGTGTACGCCACCAGTGCCATGACTAGACCCAGGTAAGGACGTCGATCTAAGTTCAAAGAGGGTTTTTTTTTTTTTAATCTCCGATTTTATTTATTTAAAACTATTACAATTATATATACAACTTAAATCTAAGGAAAATGTTTGACTGTTGATGGTATTGTAGCGAGAGGGAGCAAGTGGTTGGACCACAACTCACCAGAGCGCTCCACCTCGAGCCTCACCGAAGCTCTCAAATTTATAAATCACTTCATTTTGTAAAAAACACATTGTCATTTTTATATATTAATAATTTCTGTACATAATACTTAACAATGTCAATAGAATGATTAATAAATGAAACCAAAATAATGCACGAACCTATCTCAAGCAGACTTGTACTGACCGCTTCTCGGTCACAGCCGCATGGACTAGGCCTATAAATAAGGGACGTGGGGAATATGGAAGGGGCCTATAATTATTTATAGGGCTAGTCCATGCGGCTGTGACCGAGAAGCGGTCAGTACATGTCTGCTTGAGATAGGTTCGTGCATTATTTTGGTTTTGTTTATTAATCATTCTATTGACATTGTTAAGTATTATGTACAGAAATTATTAATATATAAAAATTACAATATCTCTTTAACAAAAAAGAAGTATTAAGTAAATTTGAGAGCTTCGGTAAGGCTTGAGGTGCAGTGCTCTGGTGAGTTGTGATCACACCGCTTGCTCCCTCTCGCTACAATACCATCAACAGTCAAACATTTCGGCCTCAAGGACAATCTTAATTATAAATTTACACCTCCCATCCAATTATTTAAAAACATTTTTCAGATTATTCTGCCCCATTATTGTGACAAAATAGGGTGATTTGACTGATATTGATGACCTGGGCAGAATAGCCTGCAAAATGTTTTTAAATAATTGGATGTGAGGTGTAAATTTATATTTAAGATTGCCCTTGAGGATGGCTGAAACGTTGGACTGTTGATGATAGAATTAAGAGTGCTGAGAATTGGCATGGAAACCAATTGATTTATTTAAGCAAAAAATCTCTTTTCATTATAATAATATGGATAAATAAAAAAAAATGTGGAAGTTTTGGGACTGGTTGACAGAAGTGAAGCTTCTGAAAAAGAAATAATTTATTAAAATTTGCATCTCCTCATGCATTTCTTCTTCTAGCTTAAGGCAGAAAATACTAATTCCAAAATAATAATAATAATAATTAGAATACAACAGCCATTACCTAAATCAATTCTAGCAGGAAAATATTTTATATTGCAATAGGAGAGTATGAAGTAACAGAAGATCACTCAATCAGACTGGCACTGCTGCTTTAGCTAATACCAAACAGAAATTTAGCAAATCAGATTCAGAGTTACTGAAATAAACTCTTCACCTTCCAATTAATATTTTGGAGCCTATATATGCAAATATTTCAGAAATTGAAATTGTTAACCAATATCTATAATTAAGACTTAAGATGCATCACATGAATCATGAGAAAAAGCTACTACCATATGTTTTGTGTTGCCAATATATGCTGTTTCCTTCTCCCACGTAAGCTACAAAAACTCATGCTATCTTAAACTACACATGTAAAAGATGTTTCAATATGGGTCAAGCCAAAGAGCGAAAATATTTGTGGACATAATTGGATGCTTTCGGAGATCAAAAATGTAATACCAAAGCAAATAATTTTGAGTTAGAATATTTAATTTAAAGACATTTATCAAATCTAGTGCAATAGTCTTTAGCAACAGGGGCATGATGCTAAGCAAATCATAATATTATTTGATAATCAAGTTCATTTTCATATAAAGCTAGATGGGCATTAATCTAGCTAATTTTATCTCAACGTCTTTTTACCTTGAAGAAGATTCTTGTTTCTCCTTTTTTCTCTTTGATGGGTGGATGGTTTATGATGAAGCTCTGTCCTCATCTTTTTCTTCCTCGGTGCATCATTTTCTGGTGATGTTATTGGTATTTCTGAAGATGGAGTACTCTCTCCTAGAGAAGTTACAGGAAGTTCTGTATCATCTGATGATTCAGAGGAAGCTGATCCTTCGCTAGGAGTTTCTGTTTCCTTAACAAAATGATAAGGATTATTTAAATGGATTTTTAAAATATACAATGTATAGACATTGGATAGATATTCCTGGCCTATCTGATGGTTTTAGGTTTTTTATTTAGGTGCTTGTGAAGAATCCCGTCAGTGGTCAGCATTCCTTGTGGCCATCATTAGAACTATTGCCTTATTAATTGTAAACTTTCTTGGTTGGTTTCTATTTAATCTTCTTTTTGAATTCGTTTATTTTTGTTTATATTATCATGAGTTTCTGTCAAATACCATCAGGAGGACCTGATAGCTAATTCAGAAGGCTGTGCGTTTGATTCTCACCTGGATAAGTCAATATTTATTTTGCAGTACTCTGAGAAAAGAATCTTGACATTCTCACTCTAGGGCTAGACCTGGTAAATCTTTGGCGAACCAGCCCTCTCCATGCCTGCCTGTCTTGGGCAACTGCTTTCCAGTTTGCTGCATGCCATTTGTCAATCCATCTGGTTTTTGGCCTCCCATGTGGTCTCTTGCCACTCTACTGGAATTTATTGTTGTGTATAGGCATCTTAATGGATTGCTTTGAGCCACATGTCCCGCCTATCTTGACCTCCTTGCCTTTATATCAGGGGATATTGACTGACCAGTCTTTGCAATCAGTTCAGTTTTAGTTCTTCTCCTCCATCTGTTAAGGCTCTGATCCAAGATAAGGCTCCTGTTATTGTGAGGAGGACTTTCTGTTTAAATCTCTCAATTCTGCTTTCTAAGGTACCTGTTAGAGCCTAGACCTCGCAACTAGCTTTATCATGACATTATATCCCTTAGCTTGAGACTTGTAGAGATTTTTCAGGATTTCAGTATTCTTGACAAAGAGAAGGGTCTGTTACCGCTTGTTATACACTGGTCTATCTAAGTCCGTTGATCATTTATATAGGTTATTGGTTATTATATATATCGCTTATATTTCAAATGAATTAAAGAGAAGAAAGAAACATATCTAAAGCAAGAGTTCTCGCTGGGGAAAACTAGTCATATATATTTGTGTCAGGTACAGGTATGTAGCAACAAAACTCATAATCACTTGTATCCTTTGGCTTACCACCCACTCATACCCTCAATTGTTCCTTTTCAGCTAAAATGGCTCAACTTAGCACAATTGTGAACCAGTTTATTGTGTTGTTCTTTTTAAAAAATTAAATTTTGTTTGTAATATACATAAGTTTGCATTGTAATTAAGTAATAAATAATTAAAACGTTATATTTTAAATCCTAGAAATATATTCTTAAAAATTCAAACAGGATAGACTTTATAATAAACAGAAGATGGACATATCAATAACTTAGAATCTATCAGTATTTCACATGAAAGCCACCAGAAGCACTTATCACGGACAGTATTCTTCAAAAGTAACTTTTTATTAAGTATATAGACACCTTCTATAAAAAAATAATGTTTGCAGATCTTTTTTATTTCACTTGTGTCGAAGGGTTAAAATATTTTTTTTTTCAAGGAAACTCCCACTACTTGTAATTTCTTTTAATTTACTGCCGATGTTTCAGACATTTATCCATGATCTGTTCCAATCTATAAGACATTAGAAAAAAATAGATTTTATCAACCCTTTACATTCTCTCCTAAATTTACATAATTTAGTACAATATTATACAATGTAAAACAAATATATGAAATGAAAAAAATTCAAATATCAATATGTTTTTATTTAATTATCTTATATCATCCAATATTTCTTATTATCCCTTTGTTATTATTTGTCTTTATTTAAATAAATTGGTATTTATCCTAAAATTAATGTTGCATTATAAAATTTAAAGAAATGTAATTTTAAATTATATTGTGGTGGCAAGATTATTAATGTCTTCAGCGGCAATAGTCAACGTTAGCAAAGAGACTGTTTGAAATGGGTTTGTCACAAATGAAATTATTATCAACATTTTTATTTCTCTGGTATATTTCTTGAAAATTTATTTGTATTTATAATTCATTTAATTTTTCATTATTTAGCATTTGTTTGAGTGGCAAACCCATTTGAAACCTCTCGCCATATGATCAATTACTAACAATTTTATAATTAATGACTAAGTGTGTTTTTCGTATGCCTAAAAAAACTGAATATTTCTGTTCATAATAATTTTTGAATCTGTTGTTTTATATTCAAGCATAAACGTTGTTTTTTTTTTGTTGTTTTTTTTGGCCAAGACTCCCATTAGAGTCCTATACTGCCTAACCATGGTTGGGGGTCAAAGTTCTTCATTTTGTGGGACCGCCACTCAATGAAAAAAGTCGACGTCCCAGGCCGGATTCGAACCGGCACCGCCAATAGACATCAAATTGGTAAGACTGTGTCTTAACCACTGAGCTATGGCGGTCCATAAACGTTGTTGTTTAGACTAATAAAGAGTGTACCTAACGATTCATCTTTATCATTATAATAGGGACACGAAGTAAAATATTATTTCATTCTCAAATTATACCTCTTTGTAGATGTTCATCTACTTGTCACTCTCTGTAATTGGACTGATAAACTTTTACTTATTTGAGAATGTTCGGTTTAATCCCACTTCTGTCTTTTTTGGCCATACTGATTATTGTTATATATTCATTTTAGTGATTATGTCATAAAAAGTTGCCACGTTGAACGTAATGGGTTAATAAAATATATTTCTTCTAATATATCATAGATTGGACCAAATGATGGAGAGATGTCTGAAAGTTGACAATAATTCAATAAAAAAGTAAAAGTAAAGAGGGCTTTCCTTGAAATAACGATCCTGAACGATATTTTCAGAGCAATATTTATACAATATTTATAATGAGGTGTCGATAGTTGACCATAGATTAATAAGTGGAGAAGATGGTCTGGAGGTGCGGTCAGCAAACGATCAAAAAATTATTTATTCATGTCAACGTTTCGACCGGAATTTCAGGTCTCCATTAGGGCTATAAAACAACAAGAGATAACAACCATCATTCAGAAAAACATACAAATTAAAAGAAATAATAAACTGACAAATATGGAAATATACATAACAATGAATTGAAAATAAAATAGTTGATTAATAACCATGGAATTAGACAGTAGCAGATTGATAACAATGAAAAATGAAATATAATATTATAAAGGTAAGAAGATATGTATAAGATAAGATATGTACGTATTGTCTAAAAAACTGAAAGAAACAATTTTAATCTACATGTTTATTAGTTTTTAGATACTAGCAGTTTTTTAGACACTATTTACATATCTCAACTTATCTGCTTACTTATATAATATTATATTTCATCTTTCATTTTTATCTATCTGCTACTGTCTAGTTGCATGGTTATTATATTATATATAGTTTTATAGCCCTGATTAAGACCTTAAAGTCGGCAGGAATAAATACATTTTTGTTTATTTGCTGACCAGACCCCAGAACATCTTCTCCACTTATTTCTGAGATTTATTTGAGTACTATCTCTTATTGGTTAGACACACATATTGATTAACAGTAATCAGCAAACATTGTTGGTATAACTAAATTTACAATACTGAAAATAGAATAAATAAAACTTACATCAGGAATTATCCGCAAGTGTTTAGGTAAAGGAGGAAAGATACTTGGGATCACACCCTCCCTCAGATGTGCGATTTGGGAATGATATGTCATGTTAAAATCACTTGGAACAAAATGATCAGAACAAATCCTAGAATTAGGAGCAGGTGTCCAATTCTTTCTATTTATGGCTTTAATCCATTGGGTTCTCAATTCTGGATCCACTGGAATCCTAACAAATGGAATTTAAATTAATATCCTTGAGGTTAAAAAATCAATATTTAATTAAATGCATTCACTTAAAAATACAGTACAAGAAATATTGAGAAAAGATTGTTTTTTTCAAGCAATGTTCTATTTAATTTAATAATTTATAACAATAAAAATAAAGGCTTAGCGAACCCGAAAGTTTGATGCCGATACCCCCAATCATTCTCTACATACAGTGACACCCCTCCAAACCCAAATCCCCTCAATCAGTTTTAATGCCATCCTCCCATCCATGTTTCGGTCTACCTTCTGGACACTTACCCATGGGTTCACTGTTTATTAATATATTAGGGATCCGCCCATTTACTAAGCCCTACAACCTTACACGCCTATCTTATATGCCACAATGCTATAACCTGAATTATATTTACCAAATGCAGTTCCCTTAATTCAGCATTGTGTAACCTTCTGAATTCTCCTGTTAATTCATCTTTTTTCAGTCCGAATAATTTATGTAATAGTTTATTTTAAAAAACCTTAGGTACTATTCTTCCTTCAGTGTAAGAGGCCATGTTTTGCATCCTTAAAGAACAATGAGAAGGATAAGTTTTTTTTAATTTAAACTTTTAAGTTTTGGGACAGAAGGCGCAAGCTTCTGCACCAATTTTGAGATTGAAAAATAACAAGCATTTTCCACCTTTAATCTTCGAGTTTTTTATTTTATTAGTACTATTATTTATTTTTATTTTTTAAACTTATTTATCCATTCAAGTGTTTCTTTTAACCAGCTGTTTATTATATTTTCCTTTGAATCTATGTGTTAGTCTTAGTTCTCGTAGAATGTATTTGTTTGTTTGTTTTTGGGAAGCTGATCTACTGCTGTGACTATTATTAATGGTCTGATCTCACATTGCCATCTAATAGTGAATTTGTTTAGCTGGTCACTGGAGAGGATCTAGAAGGGTGAATTCAGGAGAGTGAATTTGCTGATCGGGTGAATTAAAAATTGTGAAATGGTGAAATTGAAGGAACAGAAAGGGGAAAGAAAAAAAAGGAATGAATTGAAATATTTGTATCTGGTGTATAAACTGAATTTGATTATAAAAGGAAACTGTAGGGAAAAAAAATGTTTTTTAATATACCATGTTATTTATGTAATTTATATTTGTCCGATTACGGATTGATAAGTATGCTGTGTATGTAGCAACCTGATGTATTTGGGCAGTATAGATGAATAAAGTAATTCTCTCTCTTTAGTTCTATAGTTTCCTTTTCCTCACCCAATAATACCAAATCATCAGCGTACTGAAGCACCGGTATTTTATCACTTAAAGTTAAACCATTTTCAAATGCATCATATTATTAATAACTTATTCTAGTGCTAGGTTAAATAAGATCGGTGATAAAGAATAGCCTTGTTTTGAACCCGACTGAACATCAAACTTCTCAGAATAATGATTACTGATTCGTACCTTATTAAAATTTATGGTCATGCATATCTGTACTAGATTAACTAACTCTTTGGATATTCCCTGTCCAATCAAAATATTCGACAGCTTCTGACAGTCAATAGAATCGTAAGCCTTTTCAAAATCTATATAAAGCTGGTGAACTACCCTGTTTCAGATTATAGTTTCTAGTACTATTAAACTCTGGAACTGTTTTTAAAATTTAAAACGGATTTAAATGTTTTTTAGATGATTTTAGAGATCCGATTTTATTGATTAATTAAATGTAAATATTTACATTGGTGAACTACCAATGGTGAACCCAGCTTAAAAGATGTTTTATTTAAAAGCTCCTCAGGGTTCTAGCTATTTGGCTAGAATTCAAATTCAGCGCTATAATTGTTCTATTAAATAATCTTCTTAAAAAATGCATTATTTTCAATTAATTTCTGTTACTTGGTCTAAAGTAATCCAAAAACTGAGTTTTTATTTACCTATGAAACGTAACTTTATTTCTTCCAGTACGATTCGTGCACCTTAAAACACTACAGGTTACCATCCTGTATTCCAATCAAGTAAAAATAAGAAATTTTATAAAAAAAAAATTTTTTAAATCTGAGAATTAATAGTAATCACAAAAATAGTTAATTTTGACAACAAAACAGGCCTAAGGTTATTATAACCCCTGAGGGTACCTTCTAAGCAAAAGTGAAAAAAAGGAGGTGACCACGCCTTCGGAGTCCCAAACTCCATTCACGTTAATTTGTATTTCTAACTTTAATGTAATTATCTGTAAAATCGTATTCAATTCATATAATCGCAAATATGAACGGAATATAAGTTGTACCACACGCTATTTCCAGTAATTTGGTTCAGCGACAATGAAAACTCATTAATGCGTTATCGAGAAATTCGTGCTTATATCTCTGTTCTAATTAAAAGTTTCAATATGAATCGGGAACATATTTACTGTTATAAAAAGTAGAGACTGAATATAAAATTTAATAAACAAAATTTTCATTAACTTCGTAAATTTTTAAATTAATGTTTTCTCAGAACAGTTAATGAAAAATGAATCCCTTTTAAGGAAAATATTAAAATATAAAGTTTGATACAAATAAATAAATAGTTGTCTATAATGTAATGTTGAAAGTTGGTTATTAAAGAAAAACAAAAAAATTAAAATAACATTAACCTCTCTTCCCTTCATCTTTTTTCCCTTTGTTTTAAAGTATTAATGGAACATTTAAATTACACTGTAAAAATCTGAAAATAACTACGCAACAGTTTATTATTTGAATTAAATATTTATTACATCTGTTAATAACAGATAATAAATGTCTGGTCTGTCCACTCGCACAACAGTCCTTACCGATTCCTAAAACGGTAAAAATAATTATGCTTATAACAAAAAAGTTAACAACACTAAAAAGTGACAAAAAATAAAGTAGTCTTAACATGCCTGAGAGACCAATAAACCCCATATTTTTGGCTTCACTTATAACCTTTGCAACTACCCCCTCCATTATACACCATGCCACTGCTCCTCCTATCTTATATATTTATTTTGGCTCCATTGAGAACTTATACGGCCCAGAGTGGGAACGTCAAGATTCATTTCTCGTAGCCACCGTGAAATAAACATCGATTGGCCCAGGAGGACATATAACCCAAAACCTTCTAAATCCAGCACTTTGGATCCTTACACCAACCTACTCAGCTTCCACACAGCCTTATCTGGAGGTAACCAACCGATTTTAACCATAGTGGGAGCGCCAAGTTTTCATTCCGTAGGACCGCCACAAAATAAAAGTCAACCCGCCAGGTCGGATTCGAACCGGGAGCGCTGCATTTTCGAGGTTTCTAAGACCGACGCTTCATCTCCCTCGGTTATAAACAGCTCACATTTACAGCAATTGCTTTAAAATGATTATAAATTCATTTCTGAAAGTAGCATACAATGAACTTTTATTTTTATAAGATTTTCCCATACATAGAACATAACCCTAAGAAAGGTTCCAACTAAAACTAACTTCGTTACAGATGGTTTTTATGATTATTAAGGGTTTTGAGACAAAAGACAAATTGATTGAGGAAAATGAATTTACTTTTAATGGATATCATTAACAGAGATGAGAACAACATAATAAAAATGTTGGTATGATATATATTTTAGCTGGAATACTCCAGAATTACCTGCAACTGACTTTATTTTTTAAAACCCCCTTTGTATGTTGTAGTTATTATTATTATTATTTTTTTTTTTTGCATTGTTAAGTTTTTAGAAATAACCGGTGAGTCTTATTTTTTAAAACGGGTTATGATGCTTTTTTTTTTAACAAGGGTGGATTTCAAGATTTACCCTGAGGTTTCTTCGCAATACGAAAGTAAACTAGATCGAACCGGTGCCACTTCAGAATTGAGAGTAATGGTATACGATCTGGACATTCATTAACAGCGGCTTGAGTGCTGTGAGATTATATTTAATATTGAGATTTATTTCATTATTTTATTCTATCATGCTCATTTTAATGTATCATGCCTACTGATTATCATCTATTTTGTCCCAAGGATTTCTTATTTTTGTTCGTGACGTTGCTTCCTACAACTAATAGATTGTATTTCGAATCGAGAGATATTAAACAGTATGATGAATTGTTTATATTAATTTATTTATTATTTTGAACTTATTATGAACTAATTTACTTTTTCCCAAAAGTATTTTCATCATTCTAAAATTCAGTGACCGAGTGACGTCAGGCCGTACTGGTTCTCTTTGACTCGAAGTTATTTTCAAACTTCCTAAATCTATATGCGTTGGCTTAGACCTCGTTGTGTAAGAATTTAGAATTTATAACAGAAGGTAAGTTTTTTTAATGAGTGACAATTTTGGATTGCTATGGATCAAGTAGGTGAGTTGATCATTTTATTTCGTTATTGTTTAAATGGTACAAATTAAGATTAAAATTAATTCTAATTTAATCTATACTATTAATTGCCTGAATGAATCAAGTTTCAAACATTAATATTTGACTTTGACATGCTCATGCTTTTCTTATTTATATCATTAATTGAAATTAATTTTATTATTAATGAACAATGGAGGGATCCACTTGTTATTTCTCTACAGTTACCTACCATTCTGTTATAGTATTTGAATTAGACTTGTTTATAATATCTTGAAAAATTGGGCCATTTAATTTTTTCTGATAATAAAAGTGTTAGTAATATTTTAACTATGACTTCAAACCTGTATTTATCCTGTCTTTCTTAATGTTTCAGATTTAAGTAGTATGACAGTTATAAAAGAAGAAAGTGAAGCTGAATTTACTAGTGAGTTTTCTCTTTGTTAAATGTTTACATGTTGTTTTGGATCTTTTGTCATGTTTTTATGTCTCAGTTTTTTATTTAATTGAGATGTGTGTCCTACAACTATATCCCATTATATTCTTAATTTTTTATCAAATCTCTTTAAATTATGAGTTAGATGAAATTCAAATTATTTTAAAGAGTATAATTAAACTAAAATATTTTTTAGAGGTATGCACACACTTTTACTGTGGTCTTTTCATTCTACTGGAAAGCTGAAAAACTAAATAAATAGTATTATAAGATTAATAATTGATTGTTGGTAGATAGTTCGTGTGGCGAATTAAGGTGCAAAGTAGTAAATAAAAATTATTTAATGGTAACAACAGGTCACCTATATATAGTTTATTTACTATTCTGTACCTTTATTTACTGCCATCCAGACTATCTTTCTAAATTTAATAAATGTTCTTTCTAAGTGATGATATAGTGCCATAGAAAAGATGAGGTGCGGCAGCAGAGCCAAATGATTAAAGTGCCCAAAATTTGATAACCATTTTTCATTCCAAGTAGTCTACGTAGATACTGTGGCAAATTTTGTGTCAACTCCAGAAACAACTTCTATTTTGTTGGACAAGTGCCAAACATTTTATGAATACATCGAAGGAAAATGGTCCGAGTGTGGTCAAAAATGAACTTACCACCAACATTTTGTTCCACTTTGTAGGACTTCATCAAGACTAAAAACAAGATACAAAAAACTAAAAATATTGTAAACAGGTTTAGAGTATAAAATGACATTAAAAGTAAATAACCAAGAGTATAAGGTGACATTAAATCTTATATAAATTAAAAACACCTTGAACAGTATACATACCTCTTTTCAATTTTGTATAATTTATTTTTCTTCATTGTATTGTTTTCAATTTTTTTATCTCTTAGTATATTTCATCATTTTTTATTTATTATAGTTTCATTTTTTTTTTTTAAATTATTAAGTATTAATCTGTATTATTATTTAATGTCCTCTTATACTTCTCTTTGTTATAATACTTAACTATAATTTTATATTTATTTATAAATAAATAAAATATAATATAAATATCGGAAGATTGCTGATTGACTGTGTGTATCAATAAATGACCGTACCCGGACGAAATTCCATTTACTAGTAATATGAATATTCTTTTCTTTTTGTTCTGCTTTTAATTTCTTACCATTGTTTTAATGGTGCCTCTTGATATATTAAGTCTTACCTTATTTTTTCCATATTTTAATTTTTACTATATTTGTTCTTACTTTTCTTGTATCTATGGCTTTATTTGATATTACCCCATATGTTCATTTTATGCCTAATATTTACTACTGTATTTGTTTTATTTATGCTTATTTCTATTTTCTATTAATTTACTCTGCTAAATTTTATATAAAATAAAATATAATCTCGGTGATTCATGAGGTGGAAACATTAGACAAATTTCTCACAACAGTTCAGCTCCTACCTAAATTCGCGACCCGAGAAAAGAAATCCAAGAACTGATTGGAAGGCTTAAAATAAAGAAAAGTCCTGGACATAATCTGATCCCAGTCATAGCAATTAAAATGTTACCCAGGAAAGCTGTTTTATTTATAAAGTCAATTTTTAACAGTTGCCTGGGTACTGGATATTTTCCCGATACTTGGAAAAAGGCCGTTAATAGTAATTAACAAGCCTGGTAAAAACGCTAAACTAATCAGCAGCCACAGAACCATCAGTTTATTACCCATTCTTATAAAATTGCTGGTATCAGTTATAAAAAAAAGTAGCATCTTTCTTCTTTTTTTCAATGCATCAAGATTATTCCGATTTAATACATAGGTGTCAGGAGCCAAAGCTAAAATAAAAAAAACACCTAAGTCAGTCAACTCATTCAAAAGTTAATAACTAAAAATCATCTTTATTCTTTTTGGGATAGTAATTCAGCATAAATGTTTCTGTTTTAGTCCCATAAAGCAACTTTTTTATCTTTTATTTTAATTTCATCTGACTGATATCTGATTATTATAATCTTGCTTATCTTTGTTCAGAATTACTATTATAGTTGGTCATAGAGCATTCTATTTTATTAAACATTGAAAAAAAAAAAAATATGGTTAGATAAAAGGAGCATATTCCCTTACAGCTTTTGACAACTCAGAAATGTATGAAGTTTTTGTGTTTCAATTTATGCATCTAAGGAATAAAGGTTCTTAATACTATGACAGTCTTGGTTACCCATCTGGGCTATCTCGACCTTCGACCGGATTCAAACAGTCATGTTTCTGACTCAAGAATCCTGGTTGCTGTCCCAACATATCTTATGTAACCTTTCCTTATTTGGAATAAGAGACTTATTTAATAAGACAAAATGAATTAATGATGTTATAACTCTTTCAGAACATTTTCTGATGAAAATTTTGTTATCTTCCTTATTACTTTAAATTCCTATGTTTAATGAGATATTTCTTTTTGACATTTGTTTATAACCTTATTTTAATGTTTACAGATGGTATAATTCACACAAAAGAAGAAGATGAGCTTTTAGTCCCAGATGAAGGTTAGAAACATTTCTTATGTTGACCTCGGATAAAGTTACATATTGCACATTATGGATGTTTTTTAATGTCATATTAACATAGTTGTTATATAAAGGGGCCTCTACATGTTGGCCGAGCCATGGCGAACTCAGACATACGCGAGCATGTGGATAGGTGGCTCGGCTTGGTTGGCCTAGGCTCGTTGCCGAGCCGTCGAGAGTCGGTTTTTGGACACAGATCAAAGGGGTTCGTGAGAGCGCTCGTGTAGCATCTACACCATTGTTCTTTGTCTAGTTACAACTGAGAGCTGTTAAGAGGTTAAAGGTGTTTGTTGGTACTTTTTATAATAAGTTTTATATTTAATCTTATTTATTTATATTTAATTTCCTTTCATTTTCTTTTTTTGTAATAAAAATAATACAATCCAAGTGCAATGGCTGAAACCACTATTACGTCCGCCATGTTTGCCTCTCTGAATAACACTGACATGTGGATGGCCCGCTCTTTGTTTGCCGAGCATTTGTACGAGCCTCTGATCCGTGGCGAGCGGCCAACATGTGGATCCACCTTTAACATATTGGACCATCTGCAGCTCAGTGGTTAAGACTCATTCTTACCAATTTGATGTCTATTGGTGGTGCCGGTTCGATTCTGGCCTGAGGTGTTGACTTTTTTCATTGAGTGGCGGTCCCACAAAATGAAAAACTTTGACCCCCAACCATGGTTAGGCAGTATTAGGACTTCAATGGGAGTCTTGGCCGAAAAAAAATATTAACACATTTTTCTAGCTAATGCAAGGTTAAGATTTCTTTAATGGTGGGTCTGTAAGTTAAAAGTCAATCCTTCAGATTGGATCTCTAATCAGTATAGCTTCTAAGGTGCTGCTTTAATACACACTGGCTCATTTTTCTATTCATTTACCTATACTTGTCATATATAATAAGAAAATATATTTCTATCATAAAAATTTTGAATGGAAATACATGTTATAAAGTCCTTTGGGTCTAATAAAATAATTCTTACAAAAAGTTCTGTGTATATGTGTACCTTTAATTTAGGTTTTTTGAAATAATTAACCATATCACTGTTATAGCAGGGTTCAGAACTTCATTTACTTAAAAACAGCAACTATTTAATTAAATTAACGTATTTGCATAAATATACATCAACCCCCCCTATTTGGAAAATAATTTTTTGTTATTAAAAAGACATCAAATTGGTAAGAATGAGTCTTAACCACTGAGCTGCGGGTGGCCCAATGTGTTAATATAACAACTATGTTAAATGTTAATATAACACATGAAAAAAAAAACCGATGTTGCTCTTCTGTTTTATAACCCTGTCTAGAGACCCTACTGCTTCACTTTGCTGCCACTAGATCGCAGCATCTTCAATTCCTATTCAAAATGTGTGAGGGGGTTCTTCCTTAAACAAACTATCATAATACTTCATACCTCATCTGATATTTTGTATTTAATAAGCAGCATCAAAATCTAACCCCACACACATTAGAATCAGGAAAAGCCTCCTCATGTATATGACAATAAATGTTATGTTACACGATCATAGTGACTGCAATATTATGACATAACTATTGCTGTCACTGTCACTGTGAAACCACCGGTAATATTCAACAATTTTAAAAAAAAATTGAATTTGCTTTATAGTGTAATCATATTTAGGTAAGGTCATCAAGGGCTGTGTACATACATAATACACCGGAATAAAAGAAATATGCTCATTAGATTTTATTAATGAATTATTGGCTCTTTCCTTGTCTTAAGCAGAACATTTATTCATTTTTATTTTTTAATTACCCATTTTGAGTAGGTTTTATTTTCCTACAAATTTTACTGCTGCATTTTTACTCACATGAGAACTTCTATACTTTACTTATTTGAAATTATCTAATTGTGCTCATATTTCCTATATTTATGTAATGTATTGAATAAAGAGAAATAAGCTGTTGTTTAGTGGTGATTATTGTTTCCTATTCAATCATTTTTTTTTTTTTTTTCAGTTCCTATGATTGGTATGGAAGAAGAGGAAAGACTTAAGATCTATTGTGGTAAGGCAAATTTTAATTTAAAATAACTCAACTGTATCCTAGGAGTAGTATTGTTTGATATCTCTTTCTTGATTTAATAATTAAACAGAATTATGTCTTTCTATCTCCTATTAGTTCTTAAAATATGGTATAACTCAGTTGATATTCTAGAGGGAACAGCCATTGGTTGTGAAAAACACCAACATATGATCTAATCTTGTCAGTGTTAGCTATTGATTGATATTTTGAATTAAAATTAGCTACCTCATAGTCTAAATTAAAAAAAATATCAATAAACAGGTTCCTCATCTTGTGCTTAACTTTTTTTCTAAAAAATAAAAAAAAAAAAATTAAAAAAGGGGTTTATTGATTATAATTAATTATTATGGAATTATTAGAATACAGCAAGTAATGCAAAATATGAAATAGCTATGTATTGTCAAGCTGAATACAGTTTGATTTTGATTAATAAATTTTTCCAAGAGTAATTGTTTCATAAAATAGTAATCATAAATCCTGTAGAAAATATTGTTTTTTTATTTTTATAATATTTTTCGTGTATAGGTACCAAAGATCCCACTGAAGATGTAAAGGAGAATACTCTGAATGGCTTCAAAGCTGAAATGAATATTAATTTGAAGAAATGTGTGATATCTCAGCAAGCGAGTGAAAAAACTCATAAATGTCCTGATTGCGGCTATAAAGGAGCTAGTGCAAGTCATTTAAAAGCTCATGTAATGGCCCGTCATACAACTGAGAAACCTTATCAGTGTATTGATTGTGATTATAAAGCTGTTAATATTTTTAATTTAAGAAGACATGTTGCATCCCAACATACTGCTGAGAAGCCTCATCCGTGTCCTCACTGTGACTATAAAGCAACTGAAATTGGTACTTTGAAAAGACATATAATGGCCCGCCATACTGGTGAGAAGCCTTATCATTGTCCTCATTGTGACTATAAAGCGGTTCAAATTATTAATTTACAATCGCATATTAAACACCGACATACAGGTGAAAAACCTCATCAATGTCCTTATTGTGACTATAAAACAGTGGGAACAACTGATTTAAAAACACATATTAGGGCCCGTCATACTGGTGAAAAGCCTCATGTATGTCCTCATTGCGATTATAAAGCAGTATCAATAAGGACTTTAAAAAACCATATAATGGCTCATCATACAGGTGAGAAACCTCATCATTGTCCTTATTGTGATTATAAGGCAGTTCAAATCATTAATTTAAAATCACATATAAAGTACCGACATACTGGAGAGAAGCCTTATAAATGTCCTCATTGTAATTTTAAAACTGTTGGAACAACAGATCTAAAAACTCATATAATGGCCCGTCACACTGGTGAGAAGCCCAATAAATGTCCTCATTGTGATTATAGAGCAGTTACGACTAAGTCTTTAAAAAACCATGTAATAGCCCATCATACAGGTGATAAGCCTTATCATTGTCCTTATTGTGATTATAAAGCAGTTCAAAATGTTAATTTAAAATCTCATATAAGGGCCCGTCATAAAACTGAGGAACCTCCCTCTTAAATATGCTATTGCATTATGTAAATTCAGATAATGTCTCAACATAAGGAAAAATGATCTAGGTTTTTTATAGAAATAAAGTAATAATTGTGACTAATAAAATGGTAACCATCATTATTTAGAACAACATATGAAGTGCTGTCTTACTGTTTAGAAGCCCTATCACTGTCCTTAGAGTAATTATGAAGTGGATTCCTTGCATTAAAACAGGGTCTCAGAAAAAAAATTAGGTTTTTATTTGTATTAATGCTTTTCTATTTCTGTTTTGGAATTGTTTGATTATTTTCATGTTTAGATAAAAGCATATATATATATACATACCAGACAACTTTGATTGTTAAATTTCTTTAACCCTACAGTATTATTCTAATTTGTTCATTGTACAAATATATTGCCCATGAGACTTTTAATACTATAAATTATTATTATTATTTTTTTTTTTTTATGATTTCTTAATTGTGATTGTAGCTTCGTAATTATTCATGTCTAGTATCTATCATTTCTTATGATATTTTCTTGTTTTAATTATTCTGTATCATTTAGTGCTATTATTTTGAGGTTATAAAAATAAGTAAAGAAAAAATGTTTTTAATTATTATTTATTATGTTATCCACTCTGTTATTTTATTTTTTTTAGTAATGTTTTTATTGTTTTGTTTTACAAATTAGTGACAAAATGTATTTATATATACATATATATAAATTCTTATTCAATTAGAAATAATTTTGTTAAAGCCATTGTTGATACCAAAGCCACTCTGAAAATAAAATGACTCCCTTGAATCCTAAAGGCTAGTAAAACAAAACTGACCTCAATCTTCTTGATTAGAATACTACTTACGAAGGCCTTGGTGGCTGAATCATAGTTCAGAATGGTGTGGATTCGATTCCTACCTGGAGCAGTTAATAATTTATTTTCTAGATAAATGATTCTTGACTCTTCTCCGGTGAAGAAAAATGGTCTGGACTATTACACCATCTTTCTGGAAATAAATAATATCATAAACTGATAAATATATTAAACGTAGACCATCTTTTGGGATTCGAACCATCTGTTCTGGTTCCACATGGACTCTATAGCACTTCAAATTAACTATTGAGCTCAAGACAAAAACAGAGCTAATAATAAGCTAAAATAAATATAGAATGTCTGGAAAAGTTAATAAGGAAGGAACAAGGAAGAAGAAATATAGAGAATGGAAAAAAAGAAGGAAATATTTTTAAAAACAGAGAGACTTATTTAGGTGAAAGTTGAATACCAACCTAAACTGAGTGGATACAAGTCGTCCAATAGACAGCAGGCATGCGGGTACAAAAGAAAAAAATATGTTAATAAAATAGATATAAAAAAAATCTGTATCATTTTGTAAAAAACTGTATATGATGGGAGAAAAAGGAGATAATTGTTGCATTCAGTATACTCTAAAATACAGAATTTAATAAAAATATCTCATACATTGTTTTATTTAAAGGCCTGTATTATTCTTAAGATAAAAGAATTCATCACTTGCATAACAATTTTTATTTTTTTATAATCTTAAAATTTTTTTTTCTTGAGACTGTAATTTTTTAATAAATAATTCAAAACACTATCCAATTATAGTCTCAAAACTTTTATTTCTTTTACACGTCCAACGTTTCGGCCATCTTCAGGGACAATCTACTACAAAAAGTTTCCATTATATGTATGATCCTACAACCAATTTAAATATTTAACATTATTATTTATAATTTACCTTACCTCAATTCACTATGAAACATATAATTCAACCACTCTAAAAACTTCATACAGGCTATTCTGCCCAGGTCAAAACATTTATATCTATGAAAAACATTAAAACCATTAAGTAAAATTATTGTTTGTTAATAAGTTTATCCCACATATGTTTAATTACCTATTAAGTCAAATATCCATTAAAAACCACACACCTGGGCAGAATACCTGTATGAAGTTTTTAGAGTGGTTAAATTATATGTTTCATAGTGAATTGAGGTAAGGTAAATTATAAATAATAATGTTAAATATTTAAATTGGTTGTAGGATCATACATATAATGGAAACTTTTTGTAGTAGATTGTCCCTGAAGATGGCCAAATTGGCCGAAACGTTGGACGTGTAAAAGAAATAAAAGTTTTGAGACTATAATTGGATAGTGTTTTGAATTATTTATAAAAAAATTTTTATTTTATTGATATCGTGCATCTATCATACATATAACATGTAATAAAAAGATTCGTAATTGGTGCAATGTCCAATCTTAGTTAATTCTGGTCCAATTAGATTTTTTAAAAATATTTTAATTATTTTTTGAGCAATCATGAAGAATGTTAAATAAAATGAATACTTATTGTTGGGTTATCGACAAATAAAAGTAGTTTTTGTGAAAACTATTTTCCCTGCCTTTTCTCAATGAAGAACTATGTACAAATGATTTAAGGAGAAGAATATAGTAATTTCGTCACCACAGTTTTTAAAGAAAACCATCTTTTTTGGATATTGTGTGAATGCTCTATTTTATTTTGTTCACAGACTGGGAAAGGTTTAATGCTAATATTCTCAACAATTGTTGATAACCTATCTCCCTCTACCCAGCCTACTATCACATTTAACAAAAGTTTCCAACTTACATTAGAACTCCACTCTTTTACAGTCTAATTTGACATTTGTACGGGTTCAGGTGAGTGGAACTAGTTAGGGTAGATGGGGCAAGTGGTCCTTTTTGCCAGACACTCATGGTTACACAGAGGTTGCTGCCTCCTCCTTTCTTTTTTTTTTAAGGGTTTATCTAGAGGTAGCCAGCCTATTCTAACTAAGGTGGGGGGTCAAGTTTTCATCTCTTGGGATCACCAGAGAAATGAAAAAAAGTCGACCTTCCTGGCTGGATTCGAACCGGTGCTGTCGTAGTTCCAAGGTTGCCAAGACCTGCACCTCAACCACCTGAGCCATGGATGGCCCTTACTGCCTTGTACTTACCAAAGTAGGAATGTCAAGAGAACTGACCCAGGAAGACTTGCACCATTTGAAACGGGCACTATGGGACACTCACCCCACCATGCTCAGATATTGCGGCCTCTTAATATGATCTTAAACATTTTATAAATACATTCGAAAATATATTTTCATCTGTAATATGTTCAACATAATGTGCAATTTTACAGAATTAGTTTATTACATTCATGATTTTAAGGTAATACAAAACATTTAAGTTTGTTCTTATTGTTTTATTTTTTTTTTTAAATACTATCTTCAAAAGACTGATTGGTATGTTGGGTAAATTAGCAACTCAACACTCCTGAGCAGCCACTCTCATTTTAATAAAGGATTTATGTTTTTTGCTTACATGGTACTCTTTTTTGTGAATTTTCAATCTTCTTTAGTTTAATCATAATATGTATTTACTCTTTGGCATGGTGTTATAGAAGCTATAAACGATCCACATACTTATCATATATAAGCCTGAAACACAAAATATAATTAATTTACTTTTATTAGAAATAATTAATTGGCTTTCAAGATTAATGTAACAATAATTTTTTTTTATTTATTTATTTAATGTGATTAACATCTATACAAGTAATTAATACAATAAGTAAATATGTTGTATGTTTCATTTACACTTGAAAATCTTGGGAAGGAACCACCCATTGGTGGTACTTCAAGCATTAATTTAAATTAGAATGTCCAGTGGCCATCTTCTTTTCAGATGCCTTGGAGGGTTATCAGGGATTGTTAAAGATGAAAGATTAAGAATTAATGGGTTAGGATGGGTAAGGAGTTTGGAATGAAAAGATGCATATCTGTTTTGGGCTAAATCTGCAATGAATGGGATGTTAAGGTCTTTGTGGATGAGTTTATTTGTAACGTAATAAGGAGCATCAAGGA
>NW_027112092.1:262233-263140 GCF_000696795.3 Halyomorpha halys | reverse complement strand
GCCAGAATTTCTAGCCTTCAATAGGGCTAAGAACAAAAAACAAGATAACAACTGATAAATAAAAGAATATATAGAATAATTAGAAAATAACTAAAATTATGAATACCTAAATAGTGTTAACAGAGATGAATAGTTTAAGTATTATAATTAGATTAAGGCTCTATGAGAAGAATAATACTAAAATTAAGTAAGAGGAAAGAACAAATAATAAAATACATATGAAAATCTAGTAAGTAAATATATGTACTATAACCGCAAATTTTGACTTGTCCTTAGTTATATGTTTATCGTTTATAGTTGTCCACGCTCAGCGGAGAAGGGGGTGAGTTAAAGGAAAATAATAAAAAAAAAAAAAAACTAATATAATCGCAAAAGGGGAAAAAACAATAAAGAATTACTCCTTAGGCGCCACGTTATTTTTTCTAGGAAATAACTAAAACCCCGAAGCATTATGCCCACAATATAACTAAAATATACCACTACATAAACAATTGTTGAATTATGACCACTGGCGAATACCTTTACATGTAGATAACAAAAAACCTAGGGGTGTTACCTACCCACCTGTTGAATTATCGTAATATTCCGTGAACAAAAAAAAAAGAAAGTAAATTAACAAGTTGAAAGCAGAGAAAGAACAGCAGGACTATATGTATGCTTAATGTAAATGCTTAACCTTAATAACTATATTTACATTATTATCCAAAAGAGTGTAAAAGTGAATATAAAATAAAAACAAAATAAAATCTTCGATTTCGATAAAACATCTATACTCGCTACTGTTCATCATGATGACAAAAGGCTCATCTCTGAAAGTCTCTATATCCAATTAGAGCCTTCTTCCGTCAACTTAAAAACCGATAAGAACAACTTATCATTAACATATTCACAAATAGTTAATTTATTA
>NW_027112092.1:255901-261212 GCF_000696795.3 Halyomorpha halys | reverse complement strand
CTCCTCATTTATCATCCACGGTCAACTATCTCTCATAATTAAAAATAAAATTTAGTTCAAACCCCACGTAGTCCTTGGGTGCACTCCTGGCAGAACATAAGGTTGTCCGATATTTCCTTTCCGGTCACCGTCTCACCACTCCAGAATTATAGAGATGTAATCTCTAATGATGTAATGCCACAACTCTCCTATCCAGGATGTGCTGAAGATTCGTTGCTACGCACTATATCTCCACTTCTAGTGTTAATCACCGTCCATTGAAGTAAAATACCATAATTTTGAAAAACAAAACATATATGAAACATTTCTCATAAGGTGATATTCCGGTTCAAACAGTAAAGACAGAGGGCCTTTAAACTATTACCACTTCACTTTGAACAATCGTAACGTGTTCCAAAATCAAACTGTCACCTTCACAAAACCAAAACCCACTCATCTGAACATACGTGTTCCAAAATCAAACTGTGGCCTTCACCAAAAAACAAAAACCCACTCGTATAAAACATATCGCTCGTGTTTTGTTTTCACCATGACAACCATAACATCTCTTGTCTACGCAGATACAGCCAGTGTTTTTTTTCACTATGACAACCGTAACACCTCTTGTGTACGCAGGTATCGTCAGTGTTTTTATTTCACCATGGCAACCGTAACAGAACGAAATGAAAATTATTTAAAATAAAGTAATGAAAGTAGTCCTTTAATGAGATTGACAAGAAAATTTGAGTAAATGAGTTGATTTTAGACTAATTAAGCAATATTCTAAATAATTTTGACCTAAACCGAAATTTTCAAAAAAAAAAATTATCCTTGAGTTTGAGTAATAAAGTTTCCCCACAAATAGTTTTTGAAGTTTCTCTAATTGTTATTATTTTAGACTAAAGGAGGTTCTCTCAATGGGTCAACAAAGATATTTAGTTATCGATGAATTATTGAGTTTTTATGGATATTGAATTTTTTAGTGAAAACAAAATGAGGAATCAAATTATTTATAAAACAGTAATAATATCGTAGACCCCTTATAAGTAAACAGAATAATAATGGTAAATTTATTGTTGTATTAAAAAAATGGAATTACCATTAAGTATGCACTGTTCTATGACAAATCTCCAGTGGAACCACATTTGTGTTATCAAAACTGCGTTCCATATAACATCAATTATTTTTGCAAGTTCAGCCAAAAGCCAAGTAGTAATAAAACCTGATTTCTCCTGAAAAAAAAATTAATGATAAAAGTAACTAATAATAATTAATAGCTATCCATGTTATTCTGTTATTTTTGTTTTTCACCAAAACATAATTAAAATATACTGACCTTGATTGTTATTAGAACTAATCACTGAAATTATAAACAGTAAATGTAATGTTGCAAACAATAACTAAATATAAAAGTTATACCAAAAAGTCACCTAATTTCATTTAAAAATTAATTGGGATTCTATAATTTTATTAAATTGAATTAGAGTTGCCAAAAGGTATTGATATCAATATATAAAAATATTTAATTTTAAACGCTATTAAGAAATCCTTCAGGTGAAAAAATATGTTATAAATTGATATACCATTTTTATTCCTATTTTTAGATGTTAATCTGCTGGTGGTCCTCAAGGTATTATCCTCAGTCCCATTCACTACACAGTCTATACAGCTGACATCCCAACCAATCCTAACACTATCCTCATCACGTATGCTGATGACACATGTATGCTCACAATTAATGATAACCCTTTGATCGCATCCCAATCTCTCCACTCCCATATCACAACCCCCGAGGAATGGTGTCAAAATTGGAGGATTAAAATAAATCCCATCAAATTACCTTCATTCTTCGTTGAAAATCTACCAACTACTCCACAAAATCCTTTAATAATGTTGCTCCTGAACCCTGTCGAACAGATCTGCTACCTTGGACTACATCTGGACATAGGACTAACTTCAATTCCTCACACAAGACTAAAGAGACAGGAAACTGCACTTTGATTTCTACTATTATAGCACTTACTAGACAAACAGTCTGAACTTCTAATCTATTACAAAAGATTGATCTACATTACCACAGTAAGGCCTATCTGGACATACAGAGTCGAGCTTTATTACTAACCTTTGAATTCCTTTCATATCCAATCCTTACAATCCAAAATGCTTCATAAAATCCTCAATGCTTCTAACTTTGTCACTAATAAAAATCATCCATAAATACCTTAATGTTCCATATGTAACCGATCTAGCCCAAACCAGATATCAATCCTTCTATTATACACTCCCTAAACATCAAAACCTTCTAGTTTCTAACCTTACTTCTTCTTATATTCCTGAAAATCCTCTGAGAAGATGGCCTCGAGACCTTTTAATGTAAAAATGTTATTAGAGTGCTACCAATGTCTACATGTTTGTATCAAACCATTATGATTTTACTAGATGTATTTTTATGTAAATACAGTTGTAAATGTTAATAAATAAATTTAAAAATATATATATATTTTTAGGATATAGAGGAAAATGATACAAAGTAAATTAAGATTTATTATATATTATATAAAGTGTTTACGAATGATTATACTTAGAGGATACTTTTAAGTTAAAATTTTAAAGGGTGTCTACCCTTAATTGGAACTTTTATCAGAAATAACTGTTAAAGATGCACTCATATCTACTCCCACTCCTTATAAACTGTGATAAAATCTTCTACATAACTCCATAGATTTTCACTTATCTTCTATTCATTTTAAAGATTTAATGAGGTGTTTTTACTGTCTAATGCTGCAATAGTTGAGAATACTCTTGTAGTCTCATTTGCTCTAAAATAGTTTCAGAGATGCTCTTCCTAATTGTATTATAATTAAAGAATTATAGATGGTGTTTCAAAGTACAGCAATTATTATTGAAGAAGATAATACTACATGGATGAGGGAAACTTAAAATATATGTAGAACTGAACAGGAAAAGGAATTAAGAATGGAAGCTCCTATTACTGAAGCCTGTTCTCAGTTGATAACAAATATAATATATCAATGGACAATTCAATGTTAATTTAAAGTGTTATAAATGATAATATTGTAAATATATAAAATATTCTATGATTTATATATAATTTGAATTCTTTTTTGAGATTGCCGAAACGTAGGAGTGGAGTAATAAAAGAACAAACATGTGACTAAATGAATATTTTTTATTATAATTGATAATCTATGATCTAAATATCCTAGAGTTCAGTGTCTGTTCCAGATGTTTGCTGATACCAGATATAAGTGCACCTTCAACCTAAAGCCAGGCATTACTTCACTTTATAATGCTGATTGGGTTATTATTAGTGGACTGTATTTCAAAATTAATTGTAAAGAAAATTTGCATAACTAAAGAAAAAAAATCTATTGAATAATTTACACCTGGTTATAGGGGGTGGCTGAAAGAAAAAAATTTTGGTTAGAAGGGGTTAATGAATTTAGTAAGCTGAAAATGGAAAATAAACAAGAAAAATATTGGTCACCAATATTAGGTTAGAAAATATACTTTAAATATAAATATACTTTATAGAAAATATTAGGAAGTTCTGGCATATTATGAAAGCCTTGAAGGGTAAGAGGTCAAAACCAGTCAGGAATGTTAAAGACATGCTTGGGAAGTTGGTAACCAAAGAAAAGGAAGTGATGGAGGTCTGAAGGCAGTGCTTCCAGAGAAAATTTAGGAAAGAAGAACGTCTTCACCACAGCTGCAGAGACTGCAGAAGGAGAGGTAGATTAGAGGACACCTATCCTGAAGATATGGATGATACGATTGGGGAAGACGAGGTGGAGTTGGCAGTCAACAAAATTCAGCTAGGAATATCTCCAGGACCAGATGCTATGGAAAGCTCCAGAATTTATAAAATATGGTGGTAATGAAATGATTAAATGCTGTTCCAGGAGGTTTGGGACATTAAGTTACTGGCACGAGAATGGGAAAACAGCATCATAATCCCAATTCAAAAGAAAGGTAATCAAAGCGAATGTAGTAACGATAGGCCAATATGCCTATCCTCAGTAGTGTACAAAATATTCACTAGGACATCAGAGTAGCGACTGTGGGGTATTGAGGAACAAGACATTGAAGAAGAGCAAGCGGAGTTCAGATATGGAAGACCCAAGACCTCATTTTTTCCTTGAGAATGATAGTAGTGAAAGTGTGGGACTGAAGAAAGGCAGTCTATTTGGAATTCCTGGATCTGAGAGTGGCTTTTGACTCAGTCCAGAGGCAAGAGATATGGGGCACACTAATAACAAGAAGAGTGCCAGCAAATTTGGTAAGTGCAATCAAATCAGTTTACCAAAACCCAAAGGGTATTGTAAGACTTAATGGTCAGACATCACAGCCTTTTCACTTTTATAAGGGAGTAAAGCAGGGAGACAGCCTAAGCCCACTGCTATTTGTCCTCCTTATGGATAAGATATGGAAGGTGTGTAAAAGGAGATGCCTAAGAGCACTACTAGGTTTTTGGAACCTAACTCCAGTACTGGCTCAAGTGATGGTATATGTGGATGATATCGCACTGATAGCTGACTCTAAAGAGGCTCTTCAGACATCCTTAGATGAATGGAATGAGGAACTAAAGGTAAGAGGTTTGCAAATAAACCCTAAAAAAAGTAAAATTATGTGTGTCGGAAGAGAAAACGCAGAGCCTACGATTTTGTGTAATAGTGAACCCCCAGAACTTATGAATAGTTATACGTATCTTGGGGCCATAACAAGTAAGGATGGTAAAATGGACCAGGGCCCTGTTTCATAATAAAGTACAAACTAATACTATTAGTCTTGTAGATTTATCTTAATTCAATTACATAGACTTGTACAATAGTAACTTGTACTTTAGTATTTTTTAACTCCTGTAACATCACTAATAGTCATCCCTATAAAATAAAAATAAGTATTAGTATTATTACCAAACTAGTTTCTACACTTGTACTATGAACTAATACTATTAGCTTTCATCATGAAACAGGCCCCTGGAGGTTCTAAATCGAGTGAAGAAGGCCAATGGAGTGTACCATTAGATTTCCAAAACTCTTACAGGCAAGCAAGAAGTAAGCAGAGATGCCAAAACACGGATATTTAAATCCAAATATTGATATATTTTTATTTAATGACCTTGTATTCATCCTATATTCTATATCATCCCTTCAGGGGATTTGTCTTGATATTAAAATTTGTCAATTCTGAAATTAATGTTCAACATATTATTTAACAAAATATATATAAATAATATATACTAATAAATTAATAAAATAAAATAAATAAATGAAAAATAAGCATAAAATCGGATGTTTCCTATTTATGG
>NW_027112092.1:250927-255851 GCF_000696795.3 Halyomorpha halys | reverse complement strand
ACTATATTAATTAATTCTCAAATTATAGCTCTTTATATAGGCCCAACTTCTAGTATCTCTGTAATTGGACTGCTGAAATTTTAATTATTTGATAAGGTTTAGTTTAATTACGCTCTTAAATCATAAAGGATAAATGCAAAGTAATTAAATAAAAGTATATTTATATATATTAATTTATTAAAATGATTGATATATATTATGTAAATGTAGAAATGAATGTAAAAGTGTTAATAATAGATCTAATATGTTCTAATTTAATTATAGGATTGGACTAGATGATGGACAATTGTCCGAAATCCCCTTAATAAGCAAATATTGAAATAGAATTAATAAGGGTTGTATTCTTTGAAGAACGAGAAATAGAGAAAATTAAATCCTTAGGCACTAGTTGAATATTGAAAATTCTTATTTATACCTTTATGGCACCATAAATGAGAACACCGTTGAAAACTAATTCCAGGATTTTAACATACTCGAATAATATATCTTCGATCAAAACTAAAACAAAAATATAACTAATTCAGAATATAAACTAGTGTTATAATATTTCTGGATGTAATATGAATAAAATAAAAGCTTAGTACCTAAGTATTTTCCACTCTGATATTCTATCATATACCGTAATCTGATGGTTAACATGGAAAAGAAATACAGAAGATATAGAAACTGAAAAAAGATACAAAGTTCATTAAGATTAGTGAAAAAAATTATTTGATGTAAATTTAAAAATATAACTCTGCTTTTGAGCAATAAATAACTGAATTGTGACAAACCCTGGATTTTTAAACCTCTATGGCACACTAAAATTTGATAAAAAAATTGTATTTTTCGAATAATGGCTAACACCCAAAAACTTCAAGTAACTGATATTATGCATCCATTTTTTTTTCAATGTTCATTGAATATTAAAAAAAAAATTAAAATCTGTACCACTACAACCCATGAAGGGTCAGGGGTTCAGTACTTTGTTAGGAAGTACTGTTACTAGACCAACGGTTGTGCAAGGAGGTGATTTGGTCAGAATTATTTTCGACCGCCAGATTTTTACCCAATTTATGAGGCTTGGTGGACCCCAGGGTAAATCTGACAGGCTCAATACAAAGCGACACTTCTGAAAGCAACTGCTGTATTGAGTAACAACAAAGATAACATAACATAGGAAGGTAACAGAATAAAAATGTTATAAAACAAAGAGATATAGCTTAGGAACTCATGCGTCATTAATCTTCTACACTCCAGAACCCACAGGGTCAACTCACGGCTATAGTGTAACAGAAAACAATTTTCTGGCCAGCCGGATTTGAACCCGGATCCTTGGAGTTAGTAACATCGTACCTTACCACAGTACCATCACACTCCCTATTCTTTGAATATAATATATAAAATATATTATATAACAATTCACTTTTGGTTATTTCCTTTTTTGACATATCATTTAACCCTCTATATGAGACGATGGGTAATTTTGGCCCCCTCTTTTTTCCTATATCTTCCCTAACCTTTTAGTACCTTCATTGTGTTTAAACTGGAAGACTTCATCCGATTTTCAAATAATTTTGTTTGTTGGTAAGATTTAAATAGTATTTATGAATACTTATAGAATAAATATTACTGAATGGAATATGGTCCGGGTGTGGTCAAAAAAACTCAAATAGTAAATAATTATACTATTTTTATTGAGCCAATGTTTCGCCCCACCTTGCAGGGCTTCGTCAGGGCTAAAAAGGATACAAACACTTGACACAGTTACAAAAAAAAAAGAAAAGAAAAAAACATAAGTGGAACATAACAGGGGTATACAATGAAAAGTAAAATATAATAAGAAAAATTAAAGGTTGTAAACAGTAAATGAAAAGGGTAATAGTAACAGATGGATAAGAGATAAAACTCAGTAAATTTCTTCTTCCTGCCCTTCAAATCCTCAGCCACAATAACTCTTATGATATCTGTAATTCCTTCCACCTTAAAGAACTATTACAATCCTTCAACATACCTGACAACTTTATCTTAACTTCCTTTGATGCCGAAAGCCTTTTTACTAACATCCCCATTGACAAAGCCCTTCATATTGTTGAGAAGAACTGTACTATAATTGAACCTCATACCACACTTAACCTCACCTCATTTCTTTCTTCTTTAGAACTTTGCTGTAATTCAGGTTACCTAACTTTTCAAGATAAAGTTTACCACCAAATTAGCAGACTTGCAATGGGGAACTGCCTTGCTCCAGATATCTCTAATATTGTTCTTAATGACCTTCTCAACTCTATAATACCTCTCTTCTCACAAGACATAATTTTCATTAAAAAGTACGTGGACGATCTCTTCCTGGTCCTCAATCCTGACAAAATCCCTGAGATCCTATCAGCCTTTAACTCCTACCACCCTCGTCTTCAGTTTACTATTGAAGGTGAAATTGACCATTCCCTCTCTTTTCTTGACCTACTTATTATCAGAAATTCCTATGGCTTCCTATCCACTAATTGGTATACCAAACCCACTTATTCTTGTAGACTCCTCAACTATTTCTCTCAACACCCTTATCACCAAATTATTAATGTTGCTAAGAACCTTATCTACTGATCCTTTTCTCTTTCTGACTCTCAATACCACCAGACCAACATACAATGTATTAAACAGATCCTATTTAACAACAATTTCCCTCAGAAAATTACTAACAAACTACTCGATTCTTACATTAACCGTGCTACTCCAATCCCTCCTGTCCTCAACTCTTCTCAACCCACTCCACCACTTTTTCAGTACAGGTCCCTTCCATATATTCCCATTCTTTCTGATAAAATTCAAAAATCCTTAAGATCCACTATTCCCACCCTACGTCTTGGCTTGAAGTCCCACAACAAAATTTCCTATCTTTTTTCCAAATTGAAAGGCCCTATTCCTTTCTTACACCGTTCCAATGTGGTTTGCCGGATACCCTGTTCAACCCCATGCTACAATTCCTTCTATATTGGCGAAACTCAAAACCAACTTTAGAACCGCATTTCCCAGCACAAAACTTCCATTAACTCCTGTAATCCACTTGCATCTAAATTATCAGAACACCCATTAAACTTGAATCATACTTTCAATTTCCTCAATCCTTCCATTCTTGCCACTGTCCCCAACCACACCAAACGTCTCATCTCGGAGTCCATTTACATTAATTTTACTGAGAATTCCGTCAATCATAAAGTTGATAAAGACTGCATCTCCCTTACATATTGACATATTTTGAACATAATAAAACCCTCATAATACTTCTTTTCGCTTTGTTCTGCATTTCAGAAGCCTGCTTTCTTGTCATATCTTTTATTCTTGTTTCTCTAAATTCTCACAATTTATTTAATTATTTTTATATTTACTATCCTTCCTGTTTCATTTATATTCATGTATCTTATCTCTTAATTTATATTCATGTGTTACCTTCTTAAGTGTACTTATATTAATTACTTTATTATTAATTTTCTATTATAATTTACACTTCTCTGTATCCCCACTCATTTGGGATTAATCACTTACACATATTGAATCCTATTATTTTATACTTTATTTCTCCTTTGTTTTTCTATGTATGAGTGTTTTGTTTTTTTAAATATCTCTTCTCCCCCTCTATTTTGTATATTACCATTTATTGTTTACCTAATTAAAATTTTTTTTTACAATGTTTACTTTAAAATTATTTCCGTTATTGTGGTGTACTAACTGCCATCCCCACTCCTCCCAATACAAACGGCTCAGTCTGTCTTTGACTTCCATCAAAACAGGTATGAATTCTGTCTCATCATTTTATTTTATTATTTTCTTTTTTATCTCTTAATTTGTACATTCTTTAATATTTCTTCTCTTATTTTATCTCTTATCCATCTGTTACTATTACCCTTTTCATTTACTGTTTACAACCTTTAATTTTTCTTATTATATTTTACATTTCATTGTATACCCCTGTTATGTTCCACTTATGTTTTTTTTTAACTATGTCAAGTGTTTGTATCTTTTTTAGCCCTGACGAAGCCCTGCAACGTGGGGCGAAACGTTGGCTCAATAAAAATAGTATAATTATTTACTATTTGAGTTTTTTTGACCACACCTGGACCATATTCCATTCATCTATACACACGATCAATCATCAATAATCTTCCGATAAATATTACTCTTTGTTTCCTTAAGTTGATGAACATTACACGTTCTTTCCCAGAATGTCATTGTTTATCATCGAGTTGAAATGATTAGAATTTACAAGATTTAATTCTATACATGCAGTTCCCTCAAACCTAATTCAAAATCGCCTAAGGAAACATATTCAAGATTCTAAGCTACTAAGAGATCTTACCATAATTAGTACCAGAAGAGAAGCACCTATTCAGTAGGAAAAAAGTATAAAGAAAATGGACAACTGATTAAATTGTTCTATATATCTATCCAATAAAATTAGAAAGGTGGCAAATAAATAAAGCACCAATTGTGTAAATGAAATATTTAAAGAACGCTTTATAACCATTTTATTGATTTTATAGTATTTTAATAAAACTTTAATAAACTATCAAATAAATTTTGTCTGTAATGGAAATTTATTTTATTTAAATTTTGAAGTAATTGTTAATAAATTAATAATTTAAATGAATATATGTGTTATTTAACACATCAGCAGAAAACTTTACTAGATGAGGGAAATTATCCTTGCTCTCCTTTAGTATCCTCTTGTGAGGCAAAGTTGCTAGTTAAGGATTAATAAAAATACTTAAATTTTTAAAAATAGACAAAATTCATTCAGTGAAAAAAAAATTCCTTTTCAATCAGTTAGTTTTTCAAATGGTATATTTGGATTTTTCAAAAAGATAACAAAAATTAAGATTTTCTAAATTTGTTAAAACAATAAGTGACTGATTAGTTTTGAATAAAATATATATATATATATATATAT
>NW_027112092.1:219399-250857 GCF_000696795.3 Halyomorpha halys | reverse complement strand
TTTAAAATAAAGATAATTACAAAAATAAATAAAAGGTTGGAAAATTTTATTCGTTGAGACAGATTTTCAATATTAGCCAAAGTAAACAGAGATTTATGTTTGTATCCAGTCAGAATCTTTGAATCAAAATTAAAGTTATTAAATAATTTATTTTCCTCTTTAATATTTGACCTCTCTCTTATCTTCAATGTGACCCTACTGCTGTACATTTACTTTTCTATAATCTCAGATAGTTTCCTTTTGGGAATAAGCACCAAAATTATATTTTGATACAGTTAAAAAAATAATAGTTACATACCAATTGTAGGCTACCAAGAATTACCACACCAATTCTCAAAGAGAAACAGCCACATGAATTCAACAGAGGAATGTTAATGGCCATTTTTGTAAATATCTGTGATATCTGGAATGAAATTTATTTTTATAATACATACTTTCAGAAGTGCATATTAAGTGAAGTATACATAAAAATATCTTGTAATTCAAAAATTTATTGTTTTTTTTTTCTTAAAATGTTAACAAAATATATCAATATTCATTATCTTGGTACTGATCTGTTTGGAAACAAAGTTAATTCCATAAAATATTACAGTGAAAATATGAATATTTACCAATATCTTGCTGTTCAGTTTTGAATCATCTCATATTTTGATATTTTATAAGATAGGCCTTAAATTGTCTTTATAAAGCAGACTGCTAACACCCTCTGTGTTGCCTGGCCGATATCAATATGTTGATAGCGTCAAATACAGTTATCAGCACAATCAAGGTCACGGAATGGATTATTTTGATTTTTTTTTCACCAGGCCTTTTGAATGAAATATTTATCAAGAGATCCTTTCACCATTTGCTTTTATTCCATAAATTTATAAATGATCATTGTTCATAATTTATTTTAAAAATGAATGTTTTTCTATATATTTGGTTAATCATCTTTATTATCAAAGAAATAGGGAAAAGTGCTTTACCTAGGATCACAATTTATTTTTTTTATCTTTTTAAAAGCCATTTTTTAAAATATAGTACTTGAGTCTTTCCTGATAGCACCATTATTTCTAGATTCTATGTATTTTTTTTCCTTAAATATTAAATAATTATTGTATGTGCTTGTAAACATTTTATTTCTTTTCTTTTATTTATATTGAAGATTGAACAATTTTTTATTTTTTGAATACATTAAAAATAAAGAATCAATCTATTATTTTATTTTATTTTGGTAATGTAATTAATGCACTGTAATGGAATATTGTAAACAAAGTCATTAAGGTACACCATCTGTCCACAAACATGGCATAAGTGCTGTTTACAAAAAAAATTGCATCTCAAAATGACTACTTCTCTAATGTTTGTATGACACATCGCACACTATCAACTTATGGTCGCAATTTTCTACGGTCAAAGTTTGCCATCATTGTCCATCTACATCCATAGCCAAGACAGACAAATAGACATTATTAGTTTCAATGAGCAGGCATCATCATTTATTGTTGCTCATCAAATATATTTTTGTTTGTTAAAGATTTTTTTTAGGAGCCGGTGGTCCCTTGGTAAGGCATGATGTTACTAACTCCAAGAACACGGGTTGGAATCTGGCTGGGCAGAAAATTGTTTTGTGTTACACTGTAGCCGTGAGTCAACCCTGTGGGTTTTTGGAGCCATCCTAGGGTCCACCCAGACTCATAAATTTGGGTATCCTTAATTGGGTAAAACTCTGGCGGTCGAGCGTGATTCTGACCAAATCACCTTCATTGCTCTAGTAACAGTACTTCCTTATAAAGTACAGCACCCATAACCCTTCATGGGTCGTAGCGGTACAGATTTTAATTTTGTTAATGTTAATTTTAAAGAAGATTTTTGTGTGATATATTTAGTTTGTAATAATTAATTTTATGTATTTTCTCTATTGTTTCATTTTATAAATTTTTTTTTCTTATTTCATTTTAATAACATTAATAACCCCATACTTTACTTTATTTTTATATACTTTATTTATAAAGATAATAATTATATGTGTGTGTTTGTGTGTTTTTTTTACGAGGGTCAGTGGGAATCTTTAAAAGACACAGATAGGCCTGCACTTATCCATGTGTGGGATTTTTACCCGCTAAAACCATCACCCTACACCTGTTCATTCCTCTTAATGGGACCGCCACTAGGTATTACTTCATGGAGGGAAATGGCTGAGTGCCACCTCGCTTTCTTCACATGGTTTTCATGTTTCCATGCTATTAACATCTTCTAGCCGTCTCTTTCTCTCTCAACCTCTTGAGGACGACTGTGGTGAATCTCTTCACTGCGTTCTAATGCTGGTCTTAGAGTAGCATATAGCTCACCACGTTTTCTGGTGTGATGCGTCCTCCACACACTCTCTTTAATTCACTTCTTTCTGCCGCAAAGCGAATGCAAGTGAAAAACACGTGCTCCACGGTTCCTCGACAGTCTGACATCCAGGGCATTCTCAACATCTTCTGAGCATCCATGTCCGGTCAACAATTGGGTTATGTAAAAATCCACCTCACCATGCTGGCGGCCATACCAGGTGCCCACATCGGGTATTAACCTGCGAGTCCACCTCCCGGAATCTGCAGCCTCCCAACGCTGCTGCCACTGGTCGTTGGTTATTTTTCACTCTTCTTCTCTGGAAACGTGTAAGCGTCGTCCATAGTGCCTGTTTCTTTCTTCTACAAGGAGTTCCACAGGCTGCATTCGGGCTATTGCGCACACCTCTTCGTTGGAAACCCCTTTATACTTATATACCCTTTATAATTATATATTAAATACCCACCGTAACAATGATGGACTCAGTTTGCTTTCTGCTAGTTACTAGGAGAACCTCGGTCTTGTGTTCTGCAAGTTGTAGGCCTACCGAAGACAGCCAACCTCGTACCGTAGCAACAGCCTGGTTAGCGATGAGGGTAACTTCTTCCAAATGCTTCACCCTCACTTCAACTGCAATGTCATCTGCGAATCCCACAACTCCCTCTGGGATTGTCAAGTTGAAGATTGCGTCGTACATGACGTTCCACAGAAGAGGGCCTAATACTGAGCCCTGTGGGACCTCACCAGTCACCTTGTATCTCCTTTGCCCAATGTCTGAAAAATAAAACAGAACTCTATCTTTGAATTAGTCTGTGAGAACTCTCATTAGATAGGCTGGCACCGCCATAGTCCGTAGGGCATCTATTATACAGGTCCATCTTGTAGTGTTAAAAGCATTCTTAACGTCTAGAGTGATGATTGGTGCATAACACTTAGCACCTCTCCTCCACCTTGCTCCTGCAATTGCTGTGCGGGCCATCTCGACTACCAATCCAACAGCAACTATGGTGGATTGCTCTTTACGAAATCCGTATTGAGCCCGCGGGAGGCCATTAACTCCCTCCGTGAATTCTTGCAGCCTGATGGAAAGGATTTTCTCGAATGGCTTACCCATAGTATCCAATAAGCAAATTGGACGATAGGTTGACGGGTCTTCCAGTCTTACCTTACTCTTCGGACTAAGTATGAGGCGCTGTCTCTTCCAAGGTTCCGGAATTGAGCCTTCACGAATGCACGAATTGAAGAGATCGATAAAAAGATCCGGCCGTTTCCTGAGAGCCACCTTCAGAGCTCAATTAGGAATTCCGTCCAATCCTGGTGCTTTGCCATGTTTTAGGTCCGAGGCAATGTCCTCTATCTCTTCCTGCGTAATTTGTGGAAAATCCGTTATATATATATATATATATATATATTGTTTATACTTCAATACTATTCTCCTGTTCACGGAATTGTGTTCTGACAATACTGTCTACAACATTTGATTTCGTAGGGAGCTGCATTGTGCCTTTAAATAGTTTCTTAAGTGCTATTTTGTAAGGTCTACTACCCCATGGGTCTGCATCCACCTCATCACAGAGTTCTCTCCAGTACCGTCGTTTGCTTTCTTTAATGGCTTGACGGAGGTTCCTTCTATCTCTCTTGAACTCTTCTTGAAGCACTGAAAACTCCGGTAGACATCTCGCTCGCTGGTAACGTCTTGCTTGGTTGCAACACCAGCGAAGATCGTCAATAGTATCCGTCCACCAGTACACTGAGGAATGATGTATACCAGGCTTTGAACGGGTCATAGCTGCATCACAAGCCCCAAATATCATAGAGGTCAGAATACGCGCCTTTTCTTCAGCTGATCCTTTCAATTCTCACTCATCCTCCAGCATTAAAGTGAATGAAGCGCCATCGAAAGTCTTCGTGTTCCAGCGGTTGGTTCTCCATCGACAACTCTTCTTCCTTGTAGGCGTATCCAGTGTAATCAATATAGCCTGGTGATCACTGTTTGTATAAAATACACAAACATTCCAAGTTGCAATCCGTTGCAGGCGACCACTCACAAACGTCAAATCGATGATAGATGATCTTCCTGCTCTAGTGAACGGTGGAGAGTGGAGGGAGGGAAGGAAGAAATATTAAAAAAGACAGAGAGACTTGCTCGCTTAGGCAGAGGTTGGAACCTAATAAATGCATTTAAAGTTAATGGGTCTGACTTGACCGGTAGTTATCTCGTTTTTTTTTTCAGGCCTGATGAAGGCCTATAATTCTGGTTGAAACGTCGGCACAAATAAATAAGTTTTTTTATAAGTCTATTTCGCTGACCGTACGACCGACCATCTTCTCCTTATAAATTTAAATTTGTTCGATTTATGGGATTTCTCAAATTTATCCATATATCTGTCATATTTATCTCTTTAAGGAACTTTAACCTACTCCTTTTGAACCTTTAATAGTAAATAAAACTTTATTTTTATAAAATGGTGGCTTTTTTAATGGTGTTTTTCCAATTTCAGCAAGTTAAAATATATCAGAAAAAGAAAAAAATGAATTTATTTTGTCCACGGTGTTAATAATGATAACAAAATGGTGATTTAAAAAAAAAAAATAAAGTATTATTTAAAACAACTGTCCGTGATGGGGGGGGGGGAGAGGAAAATGGAGTTCATTATACTTCATTAGTATACTTTAAAGCATATAATTTAGCAATATAATTTTTTTAGTTACTTTTTTTTTCATGGACGATTAAAAAGTTTCTTTATTGAAAATAATAAATGAAAAATATTGTTTGCTGACCTGTGTAATCAGTAACCTAGTTCGTTCAGTAGTACTAAAGGAACAGGTTACAGTTACTGTTCAGTAACAGGTTATTATAGGTCACATTACTAGGCGGTGACCCAATGTACTACATGTCAACAGACTTTTACTGTTTTGATTACATATAAATTCAAAATATTTCCTTTAACTTTATTATTTCTAATTAATCTCGAATGTGTGTTTGTTGTAAATTGAATAATTATTAGTTAGTTTCGTTTAAAGAAATGATTAGTATTTTTCATCTTAGTTTCTAAAATTAAATAGTTTCATATTAAACTAAATTTTAATACTGCTAGTTGTTTATTTTAGTTTCTATAAGTGATGGAACACTTTGTGGAAGTTGAAAGTGATAAAAGAAGAAATTCTTCTGATGGTGAGTGAAGTTGTTGATTTGAAACTTTTTCAAACTGACCTATCTCTGTACTTTATTGAAATTTACAAAAGTAAATTTCAATAAATAAGTAACGATTCAATGCTTTTTTTCTAATTGATATAGGATAAAATGTTGGTTAATGCCTTGAGTTTTATGGATTTTTAAAATACATGGCAATTTATATGCTCTGTGAGTTTGCTTATACCATCAATTTTTAAAATTTTATTATTTAATGTAAGTTGATTGAGATAAGAAGGTATAATTTGTCTTGGTAATTAAAGAAACAGTTAAAAGGCTGTAATTTTCTGATGATTATTGATATCTTATCAAAAGGTGTTTATCTGTCGATAAATGATAAACTTTGTCTTTGATTCTTAAGTTTTTTGAATACTTTTCATATGGAGAGAAAATTACAGCTTCAGTTCATCTTAAATTAAGTCCTGGGTTTATTATACTTTAGTCAGTTAATCACAAATGTGGGAAAATATGTAAGATTAAAAGAAACAATTAATTCTTAGTTTAAGGCAATATAATATAAATTTTAGACCACCTTTGATATAACTAAGGATGAAATTTGTGCCTCTTGTCTTGCATTGCATATTGATCCTAAGGATTTTTCCTCTTTACTTACCACTTACTTCTCTTTACACAACCATGATTTTTTAAAAATAGTGAAGAAATTAGTTACGATTTGTTTAAAATTGAATTAGTGTTGTGTATAGATGTAAAGTTGCATCCTTATATCTTGAATAGGGTTGTTAGAGATTGAAATGCATCATTAAAGTTTATGGTTTGACTTTTCTTTGATTGTAAAGAGATTAAAATCTTCCAGCAGAGCTATTATTTCACTATATTAACTCGTTATTAAAATTTCCAATATATATGTATCAAGTAGCAGTTTTTGTATTGGAGTCATATATGTCATTCCAGACTGAAACGAAGTAGGTTATAACCGGAGGAATAATTTTTTTGTGAGAAATTATTTGGTATTTTGACCAATAATTTAGAATTTTTTTGAATGTGAAACCTTTCTCATAATGAGAATTCAGTTATACCTTGTTCAAAAATATATATCAAATGGTTAACCCCTATATCTCATGTTTTATTTGAATAGATAAAACATTATTTATTGTGATTTTATAGCCCAGTTATGGCCTTAATCTGATTTTGTAATTTAATTGAAATTAGTAAAAATTAGGTTTCACTTTTACTACTTCAAGTATTTGAAATGGAATTCTGATTGTACCCAAATCTTGAAGTGTTTACCTAAGGATAGGTTATATTTCTTTTTGTTGTGATTTTTTATACCCTGTTACTGGTGTTAGTAATGTGTATAGCTTCTATTCTAATTTAATTATTTCTAATTTTTAGTTAATTGCGCAAAAGTATAATGTCTCATGTTAATAAAAATGAAATTTACATTGTAATTTAATACTGTGACTACACAATTGCAATTGAAGTAATATTTGCAACATTTTTGCAGTTGCTGGATTATTGTTTTGTAATTTTCAGGATCTATGTTTTATGTAAACATATTTTCGTTGACAATATCCTCGTGATGTAAAATGCCAAAAATTATATTAAAACAGCTTCTCAAAGACAGCTGGATAGACTCTTATTAAAACATACGTAAATGATCAGTATGTTTAAAGTTTCTCGATAATTTGGAGAAAAGCAGTTGAATTTGTTACGAAGAGTAGTATCACATATGTGTATGTATGTGTGTGTATATATGTGCGTGCAAAAATATATTTATTAAAAAAGATATTTTATTCAATATTGTAGAAAAAGTGATATAACTTTTTACTTTTTTATAAAGTCACTTATAAACTCTGGATATTTTTTACTACAATTAATTATGTACTCATCTATTTTATCTTCAATCTTATGCTGTACTTAACTTTTTTAATTATTTATAAAAATGCTTAGCAAAATAAATTATACAAGTTGGTTGAATTTTCATTTGCAGCAAAGATTGTTTTATCCAAAATTCTCTGTTTAAAATTTATTAATTCTTATGATATTTAATTGATTTTTTTAATATTATTTTTTTTAGCTTCTAATTGTAAAGAAGAGACTATTGTTAAAGAAGAAACTATTGTTAAAGAAGAAATTATTGTTAAAGAAGAAAATATAGAATTAGAAATTGACCCATTATCTCTTTACGATGAAGGTATTTACAGCACATTTTAAAACATTTTTCTTTACATCTTTGGTTATTCCTTTTATAATAATTAGATTACATTTACAACTCATGGACAATTTAAAAAAAATTTAAATTATAAAAAAATTATCTTTTGCACTTCACAATGTCCCTTTACATAAATTTCACTATTTCTAAAAAGCATAGACAATTAAACTGAAATACAGAGGATTTGAAACTCTTAATTTGTTTACTCTCAATAGCTGACAGTTTTTTGGTTACTACTAGTTCAGACTAAGATCAGTAGGTTCAAAAAAGATATTCAAGTCCATGTGTTATTTTGAGGAGAACTCAAGCTTCTTTAACCTGTGAATAATATTTTGTCCAAATTTCAAATCAGTATCTTAGAAATCCAATGAGATACAGATGCTTCATAAAAAGTTGTGTTTGAAGCATTGGTCTTGTATTGGTAAGTTCAAATGATAAAAATAAGTAAAGATATAGATATACTGCTTAACCGTTTCTTTTGACTGAACTGAGAGAATGGGGATCATCATTTGAATTTCTTATGGACTAAAGGATAATGTGAGAGTCTACTCTTTTTTTTTTTTTAATGATAAACTTTTTTAAATAATTTTTTGTTTGTTTATTGAAATTTACAACTGTATAAAAAAAATATAAGTAAATGTGATAAATGTTGAAACATTTATTATCTTGGGAAGGGACCACCCAATGGTGGTACTACAATCGTTTCTTTAAATTAGAAGATCCCGTGGTCATATTTTTTTCAGATGCCTCAGAGGATTAGGATTAAGAACTAATGGGTTTGGGTGGGTAAGGATTTGGAATGAAAGGAGGTATATCTATTTTAGGCCAAATCTGCAACAAATGGGATGTTGAGGTCTTTATGGATGAGTTTATTTGTGATATAATAGGAGTATCAAGGATTTTATGGAGGATTTTGGACTGTAAGGATTGGATACAGAAGGAGTTAGATGGCTTGGTAGAGTCCCAAAGTCCAATGTCCAAATAGGTCTAATTATCATAGCCTAATAATAAACCTAAATGGAAAAGAAATAAGCGCAAAACCTCATGTGTTATGTACACATGTACAGTAACACTATGTTGAACATGTTTTTGAGGAGTCCACAATTCTACACATTTATTCAGTACTATGTGTCTTACTGGGGCCATGAGAAAAATAAAGATAAAAATTTGTTTATTTTTTTATAACTTTTGAACTAAGTTTTTGCTCTTAAAACGTTAACCTATTTTTAAGAAGTGTGTTTATATTTAATTCACCCATCAATGAATTTGTGTTTAAATAAGTTAAATATTATTTATTAAACAAACCTGTTGTTGCATTTATTGAAAATTTTGCTATAACTGTACCCTCAATTATTTTATTTATTTTTTTAAATTACATTTCTAACAATGAAATCCTAAACTATTGCAACATATTTTTTGAATGTTGTTGCTATAAAGATAGTTAAAATGATTTTGAAAGTGGAATTGATGGATATCACACCACAAAATTGTAATACATAAAATTTTCTAAAGCATTTTTCTCTAAAAATAAATTAAGTGTCTTTTTTTAGTTTTTGTCACTAATACTGAACTATGTATGTTTCAATTTTATTTTTAAAAAAATACATAAAGAAGCAAAACAAAAAATAAAATTTGAATGCAGATAAAATTAAAGAAAACGTTACACTTTATTAATGCTGGATGAGTGATGAGAGATCAAAGACAAAACTATTAAAGAATAAACTAGTTGTTAATTAACTTTTTAACCACTTTTTGTACAAATAGTTTTATTTATTTATTTTTTTCTGAATTAGTCCATTATTATGTATAATTATTTTCCTCGATCTTCTTTTTCAGATATTTTTATTAATTTTTTTATGAATTATTCCTTTACTTGGTATAATATTTTTCCACAATCCTGTATTGGAACCTAATGTTGATATAGTGTGTAATTATTGCTTAAACCACAAAATAACTATGATATAAACAAAATGACAGTGTAGTGAGGTGTTATCTCTAAGAAACAGAACCTTGATTGTTCATAAATTGTGAAAACTGATACTTGATAGTATAGTTTGATAACCTTGCAATCGGATTCCATTGTGAGGAACTAATCAAGAATAAATTATTATTTTATCAATAATATAACTTCAGCTTTATTGGGAAGAATAGAATTCAATTTTTTATAACTGTGAAAAAAGTTTTTTTTATTCTAAAACAGATCAAGTGCCGGCTATATCATTTCAAGGTTTTATTATTTTTCTAATTTATACTGAATCAACTAACATGAAAATAATACTTATATTGAAACTGTAGATATTTCATAAACACAAAATGACATGGTATAAAAACTGTTCACTAAAAAATAAAAAAAAATTCTTATCTAAATCCCGCTGCACTGAAAGACATGAGGCAGGTTGTTTAGAGGTTTTGCTACTCATTTGCCAAATGCGCTAGCATGTGAATGGGTTATTTAGATTGGCTGGTGTAAGTTGGCTTGAATTTGAGGCTGATCTATTGAGTGTTGTTTTTTGGGCACAAATCAAAGGAAATTAGTTAATTAATGAATTTTCCCAGCATACGATCGTTAACTCATGTTTGAGATTATATGTTTTAAAATTCTATCGATCCAGTGTAAATACTTTAATTCAAATCTTGTTAATTAATTTTAGCAGTTTATTTTTCATTTAACACAACATAAATACAAGTTTTTAAAGACATTATAAGTTTGGGTAATTAAATTAATTAATATCTGATTAAAAATCCAGAACGATAGTTGAATTTATAAGTTACCTAGTACTATTTCTGTGAATTTTTATTATCTACTACTTAATTTGCTGATATTTAAGTTTCTTTTTATTTCGCCTATCTATATTTTGTTCCTTTTTGTATTGAAAGTGTAAATCGAATGTAGTAGCTGATAAAAGTCAAAAGAACACACAGAATACCATCGTTTGTTGCTTTCTTTGTTCAACGAGAATTTATACAAGTCTTGGATTTTCCAAAAGTGGCTAACGTATACATCCAGTGTACGGACACAATTGTCCTTTGTTGCTACCAACTAAAAACTCCTCACAAATTTCACCCCTCGGAATCTGATGCCCTAAATCCTCTTATAGACAATTTATTAGTTTAAAAAATGAATAACAGTAATTAAAGTTAAGTTATGATGCTTTTATAGAACATTATAAGGATGGACAAGTACCCTGAAACGTCAATGAATTATATAATTAAAAGAATTGAATAAAGGAATGTTCTTTAATGGAAGAAATATTTTCAGTTATGAAGTCTCATTTAATTTTTAAAATGTCCATAACATGTATTCCTACTATAGTTCTGTAAAATATTTGTAATTAAAGCTCATTAAGATATAAAATTGTATTTTAGTTTCATTAATTTGATATTTTGTAGGGATTGAAACTGATTATGAATCAGAAGAAAAATTTCCATACATTGACTATTCCAATTGGTACAAATCTTCGATTGCTGGTAAGTTGTTTTGTTTTGAAATACAATAATATTGAGAATATAAATTATCTTTCATATTATAATCTGTCAACAGATTTATCACAAGGTTTGCGTTTACCCGTAGAACAGGAAAAGGAGGGATTATTCTTTAATTCTAATAACTTGGGAGGTAAAGTAGTTACTTAAGTATATTTGTATATTTTTTATTATGAACCTTTTTTTTTTTAAATTTAAATATAATGAAAATTATTTATAATTTGTTCACTAGTTGATTTTAGATAAAGGCAGGTATGTGAATTAAGTTAAATGGGCTGATAAAACCACTACTATTTATTATTGCTTTATCATGTTTCAGCCTTACAAGCCACCTAAACTGATTCTAAACACACACACACACACATATATATTTTGTATTTTTCCTGATTCCTTAAAATAAATAAAAGGAAATTGAATAGTTTTTATTATTCTCAGATCTAAAATATAGCTTTCATGATTACAAGGTTCAAATGAAAAGGTTAAATATTAAATAGATATGAGAATTTTATTTTAAATCATATAAAATTATTGACTCTTATCTCAGAGCGGGTTCTCCAGACATCAGAACAGAATGACACTTAACTAAATTAATTGCTACTTTTACAAATATAATTAAATCCTAGGTAGAGCAAAATAACCAATTACATAATCTTCTTTGATTACTGACGGTTTTTGATGTCTTCTTTCTAAATATCTACCCGTGACGGTAGACATAGGTTCAGTCCTTCTCCTAGTTTCTGGGACGCGTCCAATCCAAACAAGGTGTGTCTTTCTTCCTTCAATTATATACTGTTCTTGGATGACTGCTGACTCTTGATGTCTTCTTTCTATTTATCTAAAACTGACTGTAAACAAATGATGGTCAGCACCCCCTGCTTCTAGGAGACGTCATCTCTCTCACCATCCCAACGAGCAAGTGTCCAAATTTCTTTTGTTCATTCTCATACCACAATGTTCGATGTAAACATCGATTGCAGCACAATTGTTTTAAGTTTTTGCTTAAATGTGATTTTCTTTATGTACATTTTTTCTTAATACTAATTATTGACTTCTATTTTATTCTTAAATTTACTGTAATTATGATTATGATACAAAATAACAAAAGTTGATAAAATTTTAATATATCTTCTCAACATAACAGCAATTCAATAGACTCCTCATCTCCTCAACTCTCATCTCCTTCCGATGTGCCACCATCATTATTTTGAATGACGTATTTTTACTCTATATTTGACTGATGGAAATTGGTTAGCTTACTTTTTTGGTTTAACAAAACAAATGAATAATATTGAACGTTGATACATAAAATAAAAACATAACTTAAACCATCTATATATAAATAACAACTATTTATCAAAAAAAGAGGATATTACAGTATATAAATATTATTTGTTTTGGTTGGCTCTACAAAACTTATAGATATATCAGCCGCCTGAACCAGCCTTCTCCAAGCATGCCTTTCTTGGGCTTCTGCTTTCCAGTTTGCTGCATGCAGCTCTTTCGAATCTTTTTGATTCTGTCTATCTACCTGGTTTTTGGCCTCCCACTTGGTCTCTTACCAACTATACTGGCATTCATTGTTGTGTAGGGGTATCCTGATGGATTGCTTCAAGCCAGATATCCTGCCTATCTTAACCTCCTTGCCATCATATCACGAACTATTAAATGACCAGTCTCTGCCAGTAGTTCACTGTTAGTTCTACATATGTTAAGGCTCAAAATCGTTCCTGCAATTGTATGGATTTTCCTTTCGAATCTCTTGACTCTGCTTTCTAAAAATGTTTTAACATTTCTTCAAAGTTTTTAGGGGTAAGAAAAAGAATATCTTACCTTTAACCAAATTAACATATTTTCATTTTTGTGCAAATAAGAGCTTTAATGTGGTTTAAGGACTTATTTACTGCTGTTTTATTTTATTTTTTGATTTATTTTATTTTATTTATTTCTTTAGCAATCAGATGAAAACTCTGTCGGTCGGTGGAAAAATAACATACAAAAATAATAAACATAAATTACATGTTGTTTGTTGACTTTAAGAAAGTGTACGATTCAGTGGATAGAAACACACTACTGGAAATACTGAAAGAATATAAAGTAGACCAGAAGACTAGGAGACTAATAGTTGATGTAAGGTTGATCCACTCTGATAGGTCAGAGGAAGAATGCTGCTGAGATTTGTAGGTCGCAGCTCTATAGCTCAATACACCGCTGCAATGGTCCAAAGTTGGTGTAGTGGCTCACCAATAGTCCAAACATCCAAAAGTCGTATTAATGTATTAAGCAAGCCGACAAAATGAACATGTTACACACGTTCATGGCCACTAATTATCCAGAACTCATATCAAAGTCGAAACCCAGAAAAGGTCTTGTTTCAGACTGTAATGGTGACTAAAACACTCAAAAAATGTCTAATAATATAGCATCAACCAAATGGAGACAGGGCTGCTTAGACGCTCTCCGGGCCACTAATTAGCCGGAATTCCTATTAAAGTTGAAACACAGAAAAGGTCTGGTTTCGAACTGTAATAACAACTAAAACACTCAAAAAATGTCTAAACTATATCAACTAAACTATAACGCAGACAGGACTGCTGAGACGCTATCATGGCCACTAGTTAGCCGGAACTGCTATAAAAAACTATGATGGTCGGTCCATTGCTAGGTGACGCCTCTTAGCAATGGTAATTAAACTCTTAGCAACTGTCCCTATTATTCATTATTACACACAAATATAATCTCATATTTTTCTTCTCAAACAACCTAGTCCAATTAAAATAATAAAAATATAACTAAATTAAACACTAATAAAACTCAAATACTATTTACAATTATTTACAAGGTATTTATATATTATGGCGTTAACAACTAGGAATAACAGACCAGGATTGTTTTTATGGAGAAAGATATAGGAAAGACTGAAGAAAATCAAGGTTCTTCTGGGAAAGAGAAATTTGAAAAAAGGGGTTTGGACAGAAGAATGAAAACAAAGGCATATGAGATAGTTAGGGAAAAATGGAAGGAAAGAAAAAAAAAATTAGAGAGAAGCCAAAAGTAATGATATTCGTGTGGTCTTTAAAGCTGTTCCGTGAAAAAAAAATCATAAAATGAAATATGTGTATGTCGTACTTTTGATTATTGGAGCATTTGGAGGCTGCAATGGTCTATAACTAGCTATAGTTAAAACTACTCAATTTTGAAATTATTTTTAAAGATTAAACTATTCAACTAATACAACTGAGTACAAAATACTATTAAAAAATTCAAAACAAAAACTGATGTATAAGTAGCTTGAAAAAGCTTACTCATTTCTGATTTAATGTATTTATTAATTTATTGTTTGAGAGTGGTTTATATTAATAATAACACCAACTTCAATGAACCAAATTTACACTCAATTTTTGATTTTAAAAATTAATAAAAGTATCATTGATGTGGTTAGTAGAAAAGGAAAAATATTTTTTGAAGAATAGTTTTGTATTGAGATTGTGTGGTTTATATATGACTAGGAAAATTTGCCTGCAAAAGAGAGACATTTTAAATGAATTGTGATAATTCAATGACTGAGGTTGTCTCCTTGAAAATGGCCTAAGAGCCGATGTTAGAAGTTTTAAAATAAAATGTTGAGAGAAATTTGGATCAGTGAAGTTGGTGTTATTATTAAAGATTATTGATGGTAGCGTAATAATGATGTTCAGACTATCACAAAAACAAATAGATTAAATACCACTTATGAAGTGAATAATAATGATAAAAATTTACAATTAATAAATTAATAATAATGAAGCTAACATATTCCTTAAAGTGTATTCCTATTATATACATATATAATAGGTTTATTTGAAATATAATGAAATTGAGGTTGCTAAGTAGAGAAAAGAAAAATTACAGGCTTAGTTTTCTTCATGATTGGTATATTTACTGGTTGTACTAGTGTGTATCAATTGCATTTGTATAGTATTATAATTTATTGTGTATATTTATTTGATCACTACTGGTAAACGATTGAACATTATTGCCTGTCTGAATAAATTAGAATGAAGCTTTTTAAGAACAAAAGTCATTTTGTAGTCACAATATTTTTAGAAGAGCCTTTCATTTGTTAAAAATGTTTCCATTCAAAATTTTATATGCACTACAACCTTACAACTTTGAAGTTCTATGTTTCAGATTTGGCCGGGCAATCTTTTGTTTGTTTTTATTGTGGTGAGCTGTGGAATGATAGAAATGGTCTCAAGTTTCATATAAAAGACATTCATATGGAAGATCAGTCCAGCAAACTTACTAATAGGACCTTTGAATGTTTCTACTGCAAACGGAAATTCAAGAACATCCAAAGGCTTGTTGATCATACGACAAGAAGACATAAAAAGAAATATAGAAAAAAAAATGGTATAGTAAAAAACAAACAGTTTACATGTCGGTTTTGTAATTATAGGATCGGATCTCGTTACCTGCTGAATAAACACATAAGGAGGGTCCATGATAAGATCAAACCCTTCCAATGTCCTCATTGCGATTTCAGATCGGCCTACAATCATGGAGTCAGGCATCATATCAAGTCGAAGCATATCGCGTTGGATCATGAGGGAGTCAATCCTTCCATTGATGACACTTGTGGTGATAAGATTCCAAAGTCTGCGAATCACAAATCGCAATCGATACAGAATCACGAAGATCTGAAGCCTTATGCTTGCTCTAAATGTAATTACAGAGCTACCCGACCTATAATTTTGAAAAATCATATAAAATTAAAGCATAAAAAGGTCACTTGCGACTTAAATTGCCCCTATTGCGATTTTAAAACGAGTTTAGCAAAGAGTCTGTCTTTCCATGTGTCAGCAAATCATAAAAAATTGAAGCCGTATTCTTGTCCATATTGCAACTTCAGGACGGAGTATTCTCAGTACATCAAAGTTCACATAAAGAAAAAACATAAAAAAGAAAAGCCATACGGTTGCTTAATTTGTAACTTCCAGTTTTCCCAGTATGGTGATCTTCATCATCACTTGAGGACCTTCCATGAGAAAAAAAAGTTATTTTCTTGTATTCATTGTAGTTTTAATTGTTTTAAAATTTCAGAGCTGAAATCTCATACAGCTTTATTCCATGGCGCTGTCAGCACCTTATATAGCTGCGCATATTGTGACTTTTTGTCTTATAATTTGGAAGAGCTGAAAGCACACGTAACAGCTGAGCATGGTAAGGTAGAGTTATTTTCTTGTCCGCATTGTGAATTCAAATGTGTCCGAAAAGAAAAGTTTGATGTTCATGTATCACTTCAACATAAAAATAATTAATTGCAAGTATTTGTCTATATAATTAATTCTAATATTGAATTGATAAGGGTAATAATTTTATTGAATCAAATAGAATTACTTATAACGTATTATAAACAGACCAATATTCTTATTTTCTCTCGTGAGGAGTGCTTGTTATTGTATTGTTGTATATAAAGAACGTTCAAGATTGATCTCCTACTTAACCCTTATCAGTCGTTAGCTTTTTATACATGATCCTCTCTTGGTTGTAGGTGGTTCCAGTAAATATACTAAAGAAATTCAGTATTGTAAGAATAACATTTTGTTATAAATTATTTATTTTACATATATATGAGATTCAAATAATTATTTATTTAGAAAAGGCAGTAATATATAATTCGAGATTTCAATAGCTCTGTTACGGATACTGAACTAATAAGCAGTCCTGCCAATTCTTCTAACAAAAAAATACCTGCTCAGGGCCTTTAAAAACAGTTTTGAAATGGTGATTTAACTCTCTTAAGTCTCCTCTTCCTGTTTTAAGCAAATATTTCAAAAGTTATAGAGGACTTAGTGGGGCGGGTCCAGCCAGGAAGGATTGCCTATTTCTGAAAAAAAAAAAAAAAAAGTAGAATTCACAAGTATTTGTGTTTGATGGCTGTTTCTTAGGACATACTAAACATTATTCCAATTTTTGTTCTTTGAAACTTTTCCGCATCATTCACACCAAAAAGCAATGGACTCTCTTTTGTCAATGCGAAATATAATCTTGAGAGGGATTATTGATTCGACAATACTTTAAATTACTACTTCTTAAGGATTCAGTACTCACAGTAATCTTTTCATAAATACTTGTGATGTGATATCCTTCCCCAATCCCCAAACCAACCCCATTTAAAAAAATTAGTAATGATATATTACAGATCAATACTAATCAAAAAATGTAATTAAATATTTATTTATTATTATTTATTTAGACATTTTTAAAACTATGAAAATCTTCTGATAAACACCAATATAACGAGAAAAAAACCCCCAATAAATCAAACAATTATGAACCAAATAAAAAATGATTAATAAAAAATACATGCATGTGCACTCAAACATACATATAAAAGCTTTTAAAAATATTTGGTTTGAACAGTTTCTAGTGTATGGGGCAACTGAATTAAAAAAAAAAAAAGGAAAAATTTATTACTACTATTGTTATTCAAAATAACTCCTGTTTGTTTTTTGGGATATTTTTTTTAGTTAGAAATGTACCAAACGCTCAGAGAAAATTGTAATCAGGTGAAGATAAGGTGGATATGGAGATTTTTTAAGTTAGCTGATAGAGGTGTGGTCCAGTATTGCCATGAAGTATATGTTACCACTTGTTAACAATGACTGGAAATTTTCTTTCAGTTTTTTATGAAATTCGTCAATAGTAAAAAGCTACTTTAATAGTCGTAAACTAGTGTTAAAAAAAATGTTGACCTTTTAACTATAGGGTGGTACCCTGTAGGTATACTCCCCTCCCCCTCTATGTCAGAAATGATAAGGAAGGGGGTCATAAAAAAAAAATGTTCCCTATATTCAGCATTGTAATTCTCCCATTAATTCATCCTTTTTGGGTCTGAATATTTTACGTAATACTTTATTTTCAAAAACCTTAAGGCACTATTCTTCCCTTAGAATAAGAGGTTAAGTTTCGCATCCATAAAGAACAGTGAAAAGGATTATAGTTTTGTAAATTGTAACTTTCAAGTTTCTGGAGAGAAAGCGCTAACCAAGCAATTTTGAGATTGAAAAATAATTAACATAAAAAAATATAAAAAGTATTAGATATAAAGGAGAAATATATTAGAAAGAAAAGGATTAGAATAAAAAGATTAGAATGAAAAGGAGAAATTAAAACAAGTAAATAAAAGATAAATATAAAACAAATTTAGGACACACTAAAAGATCTGATTTGACCCCACCTGGGCCATCTCTCTTTTGTTAATTACACACAATAAACTATTTTCTAAATTTTTTTTTCATGAAATAACTTAAACAATAAATGTGTGATTTAATAATAATTCCTTAAAATGTTTATAATTGCACAATTAGAGCTCAAACTATTTTTTATTTAAAACTCTTTCACCTTCTTTTCTGTGAAAGTTTGAATAATTCAGTCAAAATTCAATTTTATCCATCTAGATTAATCAACCAACAATTTCTTAGATTGTAAAGGATAAGCAGATTCATAAATTCTGTATCCAGAGTATGAAAAAAGAATGTGATATTATAGTATGATATTATGTTTTTGTTTGAATATAGTAATTTAACAGATCTTGTTACTGTATATAAACTGGGTATCGCTTATAACAGCCTCGGATATAATAACGTATCAGTTTTTATTTCCAGACTCGTGATTTTCAGGGCCCTACCAATTCAATTTTGCTAATTTAATTAAAGTTTTAAATAAAGCAATTTATTAATGTTTGGTAGCAATAATTAATTTTAAACAATTCCTAATTTCAAATTTATACATATGCAATGATTGGTTATAACTGCGATCAGCTATAATGACCAGATATGTCTGGTCTTTTGGAGGCCATTATAAATGATATCCAGTGTATTTTTTTAGTGAATTATGAAAATCGGACTTCCTTGAAGCATGGGACCAGAGATTTTGTTTCCCTTACCTCACTCTGAGTTCCTCTTTTCATTTATAATTCATTTATAAATCAGCTCATTAATTCTTGAATTTGATTAGTTAGTTTTAAATATTTATTTTAGTTAATTCCCCCTCCCCGTAGAAGGATTAGAATATCATCTTTAACTTAACCATAAATTAATATGTTGTCAAGAGGTAACTGAATTATGTAGATATAGAAAATTTGCTCATGGTACTTTTTGGGGGGGAGTGTCCATCAGAAAAGTAATGTGACAGTGAAAAATGAAATTAAGTCTGTTTAAGCCTTTGACAACAGGAGAGTGAAGCAGAAAGTCATACCAATGGCGTTTGGTGACTTCGTTTATACTAGGTCCTTGGGATGAAATAATTTTTGTACCTTTTACTGCATTTTTTTTGAGTCACTGAACAAATTTATAAGGATTGTTTGTGTATTTATCAAATTTTTTTAAAATGTCCTTATTTGTCATTATTTTAACTTTGGCTTTATTAACTTAAAGCTACATATATAAATTAATTAAATATATGATTAAATTTTCTTTTCCATGGTGTGATTCATGAAATGTATTATTGTCTTGTTTTTAGTAATATTAAATACTTAATAAATTATATAATATAATACAATAATTTCATATTTATTTTGTTTCTCATCCACCTTTTTGATTCATCTTTAGGAATGAAACTGGCAGTTATGTGTGTAGGTTATCTATAACTTTGTTTATTTAAATTAACTTAGCTCTATTCTATTTAAAAATTATGAAACTAATAAATTTAAACAAAAAAATATTTACAAACCTATCTAACAACATAATTCTATTTACTTTTAATATTTTCTAATTAAAAATTTTAAAATTTTGTATATTCATTTAAATAAGGAAAAATTTAAAAACATATTTCTCTGCCTAATTCTATTTAATTAATTTTAATACATACAAATTATGAATTTAACAAAGTTTATAAATAAATTTATAAAATAGGAGGGGGGAGGGAGAGAGGAGGGATCCTACGGGTTACCACTCTATTCTAACCATGGGGCCGCCACGAAATAAAAGTCAACTCATCAAGGCTGGAATTAAATTGGCGCTGCTGCAGTTATAAGGTTGCTATGGTAATGCATTAGAATTCTTGCCTCAAATGTCCCACCACTGGATACTGCCAAGGTTGAACTACCCCGAAAGTACATCGTTTCTAACTACTAAAGATGAAAAGTTAATAATGTCTATATAGAGTACGGCTCTCTTTGTCCTTAATTTACTGTATTCCGTTCATTAGAACCATTTCAGTGAATACTGCACCAGTAGTTATCCATTGTCAAAGGGTTAAATAGGCTTTGGTCCATTTAAGTATTCAGGAAGAAGTGTGAGGGATTAGTGGCAGTTGCTGTTCCTGGCCATACCCTAAAGAACCATGAGTAATCCACATTTTCTTTGCTATACATTCAAAGTCACTTTTACTGTAACTACTATATTATTTTACTAATGACGAGTTTATAGTTGACTGTGGATATGTACATTATTTTACTATTGATTATTATAAGAACCGATTTAGTTTATTCTTGGAGGACAAGTAGTGCAATTGGTAGAAACCTAGTCATATGGTACACGTCAGTGATACAAGTTGTGTATTTTGTGTATAGTACAATGTCATGCACATAGCAGGATACCCAGCAAAAAATGTTTTAATGAACCCCTCAAGTTATAACACGAATCCATAATCTGAATATTTAATTGATTAATCTGTTAAACATAGGAATACCTTAATATTTCTATTTTATATTTTATTAACAAATTTTGTTGAAACAGTATACCTTTGTACATAAACTTATGGCATTTAGGTTAAACTATCATTCTGATACTAATATTAAGACTAATTTAACTCTAATGTAATTTTGGAAGCATTAATAAGTGTATTTCTAATGAAAATGTGTATTTATGTAAATAAGTAAAGTAAAAGCGAAACATATATTTTGCTTTTATGTATTTATTTTGTGATATTGTAATTTTGAATTATTGAGTTTTTTAATCAATAAATTATAATTTAATTTAGGTAGTTTTTATTTATTTTCTGTTATATTATGTGTCAAGGAACCATTATTTTAATGTAAATAACATATTACTTATTTATGTGTAATTTACTTTCCATGTTACTCAATTGTTATGTTATGTATTTTTCTAAAGTATTATTTTATGCAATCTATTTATTTTAATTATTTGCTGTCAAAATTGTGTTTTACAGCTACTCTTATAGACTTTTTTTCAATGCAGAATGTTTCACCTCTTGGAGACAAGTCCAAGTTCATTAAATATATGAATGATTCTCAGATAAATTGTCTATATGCAGTCCCAAATCTTTATGGACTTTAATTTAGGGTAAGGTAAACTGTTCTATATATTCCAGGTTTGTAACACTACTTAACAAAGCAATAAAAGTGCCCAAATTTATCTATTTGGTTTGTTGCCTTAGCTTAAATATGTCCAAACTGTTCTTGGACTTGTTAGTTAAAAAGTTTCTTTTCAAAAAAGTTTTCAATGACACCTGAATCTGCCTCCGGATTCTCACTCCTGTCTGTATCCTTCCCTCGACTTTGAAAGGTTAATGACCAAGTATGCTCATTTTAATTTGTCAACACCGTAGAACTTTATTTTTATTATTTTCCTTCTAGATATTAATCAGTTATTTTTTATTTTAACCCCGTAATACCACGGTCAGAAAAAAAGTAATACTCAGGGGTCTTTTTAGGAGTTTTTTGAATTTTTTACTTATTTTATTAATCCTAGTATCAACATTCCATCTTTTTGTTGATACAAGGAGTGGATTTTAAAAATATTTAGATAGAAAAATAGATAACTTATCATTCCAGTTTTTTATTTATTCATTGAAATTTACAACTATTTTTGTTTAAAAAAAAATACAATAAGTATATGTGATAGATGTTTCAGAACACATGATAATCTTTGGAAGGAACCATCCAATGGCGGTACTTCAATCATTGCTTTAAATTAGTAGATCCTGTGGCCATCTTCTTTTCAAATGCCTCAGAGGATTATTAGGGATTTTTAAGGATGAGAGATTAAAAACTAATGGGTTTGGGTGGGTAAGGATTCTAGAATAGAAAGTGGTATATTTATTTTAGGCCAAATCTCCAATGAATGGGATGTTAAGGTCTTAATTGATGAGTTTATTTGTCACCTAATAAAGAGTATCAAGGATTTTATGGAGGATTTGGATTGGATATGGGAGGATTTTGATGGTTTGGTGGAGCCACAAAGCTCAATTCCGTATGCCAAAATAGGTCTGATTATCATAGTGGATAAGAGTATTTTGAAATAATTTAGACTGTTTGTCAAATAGGTGTTGTAGGAATCGATCTATGGGCAGTTTATTGTCGTTTCAGTTCTGGGTGGGGGGGGGGGGTGTTCAAAGCCTCTATCTTGTCAGGATAGAGTCCTAAGTAGCGATTCTGTTCTACAGGATTTAGTGGGATATTAATGAAAGGTACAGTACGGCAGGAGAGTAGAGGTTTACAATGGAGAGTAATTTGAGATGGTGATCTGATTTTTTTAATTAGAAAGTTTTACTCAGGAACATGTTATTAACTAGCAATCTGAGAATGATCCATATATTTTAATATGTATAATATAATTCTAATATACTGTACTGTTCTTAAAAATTCCCTGTTACATTGTCTCATATTAAGAGATTCAACTTATCCAAGATCTAACTCTGTACTTACCCAGTCAATATTTTTATTTAGTTATTGATTTTTGATTTGAGTAGAAGAGTTCAATTTATCTTTGAATCAGAACACAAAACAAAACAATAAAAAAACCAGACAAATTTATGAGTTGTTTTTTAACTTTACAATTTTACTGCTTCTTTTAAATTTTGTAGTTATTGTTGTATATTTAATTTATATAATAATTTATTAATTTAGTCACCTCAGTCCCTAAAAGTAATTGCTTATTAATAAATGAGTATAAATGCTCTAGTCAAGACCTATTTATTAAATTATTTAATAGTGGCATCCTAAAATTTAATATGAAAATGAATCATATTTGTTGTTAAAGTATAATAAAAAAGCCTTTTAAGAAATTTATATAGGTTTAGTATCTTTTTTATGTCGTTGAGTAAAGTTTTATTAAAATAAATATGAAGACTGAAAATATTTTTAATGCATACTATATAATTTAAAAAATATAGGTTTAAACATGTATATTTTTCCTTTTCTCTAATATTTTACTTATAATATATTTTTTCCCAAGTGTCACATGATTTTATTACCTGCCTTACTATGTTTGTTGATTAGGCTCATAACTGATTGCTGCTGAAGTAAGTATAAAATTAATTATAATAAAAATAAAATAAAATTATAAGTATGGTGTTAAAGTAATAACTGAAGGACCAATTCAGAAATATAATAGAATTTTTGTGGAATTTCATCTTTTGTTTCCTAGTTTCAAATTCCACCAATCCTTAACAGAAAGTCAAATAATGGAAAAGGCTTTCAAATAACAGTAATTTTTTATTGCACGTTTTGGTGGTTTTCCACCATTTTCCACGTTTTGAGTTTTGTCTGCTCAAAATTGCGCTTTTACTTTTTTTTTCTATTGTTTTTGCATACAATTTAATTCTGTAATTAAATGTCTCATTATTCTCATCCAGGTGTATGTATGGCAATATTCAAGTGATGAATATTCTTGGAATAGTGTTAACCAGTGGTTTTTGGTGAAAAGATCACTCTAGAATAAGCTTGTTACAGAAGTTCAGTGTTATTTATTTTAAGTTTGATTCCCAGTCCTTTGCGGTGTTATTAATTGTACCTACTGTTCCATTCTTCGTTGTGACTATTAAGAATTAAAATTTTTTTTTAAAATTATAATACTGTATATTATTTTAAATACAAATATAAAAAAATCGTTGAGGATGCGTTCAGCTAAGACACAATACAATTTTTTTTTTCCTATCTCCTAAAAAATAAAACAAACTTTTTTTTTCCGATCCCTCTAAAACAGAAATGAAAAGTGAATTAATAAGTGCATTACTGTGAAAAAGAAAATTAATTCATGTTGGGACTTACCTTTTACTACCTTTGGTATTAACAAAAAACAAACAGAACTTATCAAATAAAATAAACAGATCCTTCTATGGGATAACTTTTCTCCCAAACTAGTTGACAAACTTATTTACAATTACAAAAGTCTGCTCCCCCTCTTTACTAATGTAACATTGGAATATTATATTTACAATTACGATAATATTTACATGGTTTATAAATGAGAATATGAAACTATTTACAATTTAATTACCAACAAAGTAAATAACAATTTCGAAGCGTTGTGAGTGGCGCTCTCTGTTAGGGTAGCAATGAAGGTGTCAGTTCTTTGGCTCCGCCATAGGTAGCGTCGCTACATGCTAAATATTTTAAAAATTAACGTGTACTTTTTATTTTTTTTAAAAACTACTTTAAGCATCTGATACAATTATTTATTTATTTATATCAAACTTTATATTTGGATGTTAAAAGAAAATGTTTGATAAAAAATAAATTAATTTTTTACTAACCGTTCTTAGAAAACATTAATTGAGAAATTGACTAAGTTTATAAAAATTTAGTTTATCAAATTTTATATTCAGTGACTACTTTTTAAGACAAAAAATATTTTTTTAGATGTTTAATATTCACATGGAATGTGTCTGAACAGAACCAAGAAATAACCACGAATTTCTAGAGAAAGGCTAAGTGAATTTTAGACAGGATTTACTGCAACTGATATTTTCTTCAAATTTATGATTAAATGAGAGATTTTATTGAGAATTATATTAATGTGGGGGGGCCTACTCTCGAGTAGCCTCCATGGGTGTGGCCAATTCCCCACTACTTGGATTCACTTTTGCATGGGAGAGTAGTGTGTGTAACTCCCCTGATGCATAGCAACTCTTACGGTAAGTTTATGAAGACATCGATCTTAGAACATCAAAATATACTCAATCCAATTAACAAATTAATATCCTATGGTATTTCTGACAACCGTAAGATGCACTCTTTGGTGAGCTACGATGAAGGTGGTAGTTCACTCATTGATGGTGCCCATTACAATACCGTAGACTTGGGTTATTGTGTTACTGCCCAGCAAGTTTCGGGGCCAAAAAACAGGGGCTACTGTTTACGGTACCGTCTTTAGAATACTTCCAATTCAAAAATAAATTAAACATTGTTTTTGTCTAATGCGCCATTATTAAAGCCAATCAGCAATATTTTTAAATGCTTACATTGTTCTTTTATTCACTAATTTGCTTAGTTCTTTAAATTTATTATTTTGGCCAGCTTATATCTACTTTGGTATTTGGGCTTGTTCTTTATATGTAGGATTTTAAGAAATGAAAAGAGAAATAATTTTTCTATATAAAAATAAATGTATATTTACAATAGTAAATACTATATACAAAATATATAACAACATTAACAACAATTAGGGAAGGGGACCTGAGAGGGGTGATCAGTCTGTGGTAGTGAGAGGCCGGAGGGGCTACTTCTTGTCCCAGCCATGGCCGCCTCCACTGTGCCCGCCGCCATAGCTTCCAAGGCCGCCGCCGCTGGTGCCACTCCCGTGACCGACGCCATAGCTGTAGCCGCCGAAGTCACCGCCGCCACCGCTGTGGCCGCCGCTGTAAGAGTCTCCGCCACTGTAACTGCCGCCTCCGTGACCGACGCTTACGATCGAGCTACCACCGCTGCTGTGACCACCTCCGTAGCCACCTCCACTGCTGTGTCCACCTCCGTAGCTACCTCCAAAGCTTCCTCCATGTCCACCGCTAAAGCTTGATCCATGACCGCCTCCGTAACCACCGCCGAAGCTAGATCCATGACCACCTCCAAAACTACCGCCATGACCGCCGCCAAAGCTGCCTCCATGACCACCTCCAAAGCTACCGCCATGTCCGCCACCGAATCCGCCTCCATGACTGTAGCTGTCACCACCTCCATGTCCATAGCTGTCTCCACCTCCATAGCTGTATCCTCCATCGTCACCACCTCCACTGCTGGAGAAGTCTCCATGTTCATCCCCGTGGTCTTCATAGCCTCCGATGTGTTCGTCTCCTCCATGGCCACCGCCATAACCACCACCGTGACCTCCTCCATAACCGCCTCCAAATCCACCTCCGTGACCGCCTCCGAAGCCTCCTCCGTGTCCACCTCCAAATCCACCGCCGTGACCGCCTCCGAATCCTCCACCGTAGCCACCTCCGTGGCCGCCTCCGAATCCTCCACCGAATCCGCCGCCATGGTGATCGTGGTGAGTTTCTTCATGCGTGTGTTCTTCTATATGATGGACTACAGGCTTCTCATGGTGTACCTCTTGAACGATTTTGGGGACATGAACCCTAATGTGAACACTGCAAAAAAAAAAAGTTAAAATATTGATGTTTCTTATCTGGGACATAATCTTTACCTGTGCTAGAGCTTACAATACACAATTCTATTTTGAATAAATGAATGGAAGCTAATTTTAACTGTGGTACGTTTTGACCCTCTTAGAAGAACCTGAAGGGTATGTACACGACTAGTTAATAACAAAAAGTATCAATAAAAGAAAATAAATGTATATATGCTATTTATTCGTTTGAAAAGTGTCATGACTTGTGTCTAATTTCCAAATAGTAGAATTCTGGGCACAGTATTTTTTTTTTATGTGTTTCGATTTAAAATTTATAATTACCTCAAAATTATCTATTCATATTCGTTTAAATTTTACTTTTTAATAAAATTGTAATAATGATAGTTGAGTTGATATATGAATATGCACCAACCCTTCCGAAGTCCCTTCACATTTATTCCTACTTAATCCAATATTACTCTATCTCCATTACAACGATGTAAATAAACATTAATTTATTTTTGGTTAGGAAACAGAAACACTAAGTCATAAAATGTTTCATTTTATAATAGTAATTTTATTTAATTAGTCTGATTCAACATTCTGTTCTGACAGAGCATGTGCAGTATTTACTTAGGAAGGGAAAACCCTGTACTACGCATGCTCCGAACAATTCCAAACATTTCAGAAGCGGTTGTTGGAACAGACCTAAAGTAAATTTTATAAGTAATGAAGGAAACATGAACATACAGAAGTCTAACAAAAGTGGAAATGGAGGCTTACTTGTACACGTCTTTGATTTTCATTGTTGTTCTACGTATAGTACCATAAAATACCGTTTTTTAAATAATATTTTTAAGTTCCAGGTCATTCATTTATTTTTATTCCAATCAATTTCTGCTTTACTGTAAGTAAAGAATTGCAATTGGGTCAAATTTTCGACGTGAATTGTCCAGCGGATCTATGCGAGAGCCCCTGGATAAAATTTATTTTCGGCCATTAGTCTGAGTGTTTTTGGTACAACTTATGTTGACCAATTTTTAATTTTTTTTTCTATATAGTGTTTCGGTCCCCGACACACTTATACCAAATCAAGTCCCTTTACTCGATTTGGTCTAATCTGAAAACGCTACGATAAAACAATTTTCTATTTTGAGGCTCTTAAGTTTCAATGTATTTAATAAATCCTTAAAAAAAAACAAAGCAAAAAGTTATATTGAAAAGTAAGTTTTATTTTTATTCCTATAGAAACATTCGAAAGATAATTAAATTATTTTCGAAACAAATAAAAAAACAAGTAGTAGAAAAGGTGCACTGAACCACTTCCCATTTATTTTTTTCATTAAATCGAAAATGTATTCATTTTGAAAAACACAATTTCGAAAGAAAGGTAAGAAAATTAAAAATTACGAATCCGCTATTGAAAAAGGACAGAGAAAACAATGCAGCCAGAGACCTCTCAAAGAAAAATTGAAAAAAAATAAAACGTGGATCGTTTTATGATTATTCGTATTTTTTAGTCATATTTATACTAATTTATTATTATATTACCCATTGTCAAGAAGCATTATATTATTGTATTACGCATTGACAAGAATTTGCCTAGCTTCGGACGGAATCGACTCTAGCAAGTTCTTCATATGTAGTGAAGTTTTTTATCTGGATTTTAGATTGTTTCATTTAACAATTAAGAGTATCAAAATAATTTAATATTACAATACAGAGTTGTTAACCACAAAACCACATCTACTACTCATCAATTGAAAAAGCAAATTAAACGATTAATCGTGTTATTGGTTTTTTTTTGGCTTTATGAGATTAGAATTTTTTATCAATCGGTATTATATAAAAAAAAAAAATATATATGTGAATATTGTTATAAACTTTTCTTTTATTACCTCCTACCTGGTCATTTCTGACATACATACGAGATGGAGGAAAGAGCGTTTTCTTGAGTTCTTGGAGGTGACCAACTTATTATAAACAGAGTGGGACGGCCAAAAAACAAACATGAAACCGTTCTGGCCCAAATCGGTTGCTAAGGTGATGCCTGAACTCTCTCAGCTATAACGGGTGTTTTGTGTACATGTACTTTTTTTTAAATCGATTTTTTTTAAAAATATAATTATGATTTCTGAAGATTGTATTTTGAATTTTATTTCCAGATCCCTTTATCTAATGAATTTTTTCCCAATAACCATTCAAATGGGATTTTCGTTCTAAAATTTATATTAAAAAACAAAACCGATAAAGCTACACGAATATTCTAGAAACACAATAAATTAATACGAACATACTTTTTTGTAGTATGTTATGATAAAATTTCAAGCCAATTTAATCATTTTATTTTTATGATATTAATTTTTTATATTTTATGAATATTTTTATTTTTGGGAAATAATGACTCAAATAAAAGTATACTTACTGCTCATGGCCACCGAAGGCTTCGGTGTAGCAGAGACAAATCGCTGCTAGTAAGGTCCACTTAACCTGAAACAAAAAAAAAATATTATAGCAAATTTTCATTAAAACTCGATTGTCATCGATTTTTTTTTTAACCATTACAGATTCTTGATTTTGAATAAAAAATTCTTCCTAGTTTGTCAAGTTCAGTAAGATCCTGTTATAAGTCTTGGTTGTTCTGTAAATGTATCTAGGTTTGTTCAGTTCTTCGATGAGGTCTTGGCGTCAGGGTTATGATTTCATTCGATCTTTCTTCTAGGTCTGTTGTCGATTATCTTGCCATGACCAAGAGATCCTGTCTATTAAAAGTCCAAAGAGGTTCATGAAGCTGTCTGTCAGGAAGTGGGTTCGTCATTAAATTAAAAAAATAGCTGAAACTAAATAAATCTGGCAAAGTTAGAAATATTTTGTCATACTGAAAAAATATATGGATATATTCTCCTTTTACCTTTAGAATCATTATAAAAATCAACCATTAAATGATTTTTAAATATCAATAAAGCAGTGGAATAGAAAAGAGTTCTCATTAGTTCTAGACATGTGAGGCTTTAATGGGTTAGATGAAAGTTGTTTCTCACCCACTCTTTTTTCTATAACTAAGTGAAAATATTTAAAAATAAAATCGGTTTCGATGCATAATTATTTTTTTTTTTTTTAATATTCAATTAAAATGCAATTATTTACATTTGTTTATTAATTTTTTAAATAAATAATTAAAGGCATTTGTAAATCCATCATTTAGAAAAAAAATTATAGGTGAATTTCAAATGTATTTATTTATTTCTCATAATAATATTCAATTAATTTTTTTTTAATTTATAAAAATAGTTTATATGATAAAATTGATTCATGTTCCTAAAGAAATCGGTATGATAAATATAACTTCATCATATATTAATATACATATAATTTATATATTAAGTTTTATATTTTAATTTTCTCTAATATATAAGCTAAACTAATATTAATTTATTTCCTGAATTTAGTGTGTATAACCAGATGAACCGTTTAACTGGCTCTGTCCAGATTAGAACGGATAAATGTGATTGAAATGTATGCAACTGTATGAGGTATTATTATTGTTCTGTTTGCATCCACGATAGTTAATATAATAAGATTTAATCAAGGTCCCCGAATGCTACGAACAATTTCCAGTATAATGATTGTTGGTTGAAACAGGTATCGATAATTATCGCTATAAATGTGGTGATTTATAATCGATAAAATAGTCGAAAGTTAATTTGATTATGCAACAGTCCTTCTAACCGGATGGTACATTCTAGAACTGTACATTCCGCTACCGACGAAACGCATTACCGAAATCGAGAGAAAGTTAGTTCGATAGTACACTATCGTGCTATCTCTTTGGGCACCGAAGAGCGAGAGTGGACATAACTTTCTTCCTGCAAGACAACCTTTCACCCATCCAGCGTCTTCTTGCATTTCCGCCATATCCTGCCACATTAATATCGTCCCTAGCCCGCCATTAGAAAGCTGTTATCCTTCGGGGTCGGTGAACCGCGGGTTTCGGTTACAACCGTGGTTTATCATCATCTTGAAACTGAATCAGGAAATTTAAGGTTTTTGTCAATTGATAGTATTAGGTGTATAAAAAGTATGTGCGTTCTTTACCTGGTTCATAAAAATAATAATAAATATGATTAAAAAAGAAATATTTATAGAATGTTTTGCATTATATATTTCTCTATATATTATAGATTAAGGAAAGGTTTAAACTTTGTAATATTTAGGGGATTAAAGCCTTGAAATGTTTCATCATTTATATTACAAAAAAAAAAAATAAGTTAGTCGAAGAAATTAGTTAAGTAGTGGACAAAGTCCCAGTTTCTACTCAGGCTGAAAAGAGTTTAATAGGATGAGACGAGGCTTGAGAATCGTTCTCAATACATCAAATATATAGCTAACTTTGAAATCATTAGTTTATGTTTGTGGGATTGGACTGATGAACATAAATTTTCAAAAATATAATAAATGAGCAAAATTATTTTTATTTACATTTTTTAATATATAGATTAAATGGTATCAGTAATTTTGGACATATTTTATTCATTTACTAAACAAATAAACATTACAGGATATGCTTTACTCACCAGACTACTCAACTTTAAATAAAACAAAAAAATGTCTCTGATACACTTGCTATTTATTAATTTGGCAATATACACACGAAAAAATAAAACCCTCTTATCCAACGCCGACTAGTTGAATTTTATTCGTTCAACAATATTAAATTTACAATGAAATTAGATTTACTTTTGAAATAATAAAATTTGAACTTATCAATATTTTTTTATTCTTTGCTACATTAATAGTTAAAATATAAATTTTTAAATTGACTAAAATGTAATGAAATAAAAAAAAAAAAATCTCTACGGATTTATCATTAAAAAAAATATTGTAAGGGAAAACAACGTAATCGTCGTAAGGGGTTTCTTTAGTAAGGCGTTGTGGCAAGCAAACCCCGCAATACTGACGTTTTCTTTCAATCTAGTGGATTTAGATTGAACGCCAAA
>NW_027112092.1:204787-219294 GCF_000696795.3 Halyomorpha halys | reverse complement strand
ATATATTAAACATATATAACATAATATATGAAATCTCCTAATGGGTTCTGAATTTTAGTTCTGAATCATTTACAAAATTTACAAAAATCAGAAACAAAAGGAGTCGGTTGAATATAAAATTCCTTTAACGGTTAATCCAGATTTTAAACTGTTTTCCTGAAACGTTAGGATTTAAGATTTGATCACTTATAAATTTTTACAAGAGATAAAATAATTACTAATTGGCTTTGATATGTGAACGTTTCTATTTTTTTTTAACTTACCCTATATGTGAAATATACAGAAAGGGAATATAAAACATTTCGAACCTGGATTTTATATACTCTTTTAAAAGTTTCCTGAATCCGAATAGGATAAGTCTCTCAAAATGGTCTGGATGTTTGCGAACAGCCTATCTCAGAAACCAAAAATTCTAAAATTCATCATTTACCGAAACTGATTGATTTTAAGCCATTTTTATAATTTTTTTTAAAACTGCTTTAATAATTAAATTAAATTCCTTACATCAATTTACTATTAAGCGTTCTTTGACATTCAGTATCAGTTAGGAGTTTATATATATGGCTACTGATACTGACTTAGATAATGCAGAATTTTCAACATAGTTTCTAAAGTACTTTTAATTTTGTTTCTTAGAAATAATTAAATTAATTCGTAATTAATTAAAGGAAAAAAGAAATATTTTTCCAGATTGAAAAAAAAAATTTCCGAAATGAAAGTAATAATACAGATATATAATATGCAGCTGAAAAGCTAAATATTTTATAAAAACAACAGTGGAAATATAAAGTCGTAGTAATTGAAATGACAAATAATTATACTGAATCTATAAATTTCTGTTTCGTTCTTTTCATGGTTGCTGTGATAATAATCAATTTTTATTTACCCTAATCTGTGTATTAAACGAATTTCAACTCAAAGTGTTTTAAGAATTCTGGTTTATCATTATCATACAATTAAAACACGCTTCTGAAAGTTTCTTATAAATTTTGTTAACCCAGCGAATTCGTATCAAATTTAGAGCATTAATTAAAAAAAAATAATAATATAGATAAATTATGTTTTTAGTAATTTTGTAAATTAGAATATATTTTATTTTGGTCTAACAACTTTATGTAATGTTTATCGGAAAAAAGTTTTGAATTTTTCTGAGAATGATTGAAAATAATTTTAATTTCACTGTTTTTGAACTCTTAAATTAAAAAAAAATCTATATCATTCTATAGATGAATGAATGAGGCAAAATATATTATGTAAAAAATAATTAATTTGTCTGCCTTTATCTAAATATAACTGCTAGCCGGTTCGTTATTTTTTGTTATTAACAATTAATAATTTATTTACTATAAACGATACCGTTTAGAACATCCGCACTTAATGAGTGAAGCCTATGATCGCAAATCAAATATTTATTTCGTTGAAATGAAAAGGGAAGATTCGAGTCCGATTTTAAGAAACTTTAGAATCAACATGATGTTGAAGATAGAGTTCGCTAGTCCGACCGCATTTCTGCGACACTTTCTCGGATCCGTGACATTTGTCCTTGGGTAAGAAAGTACATGGTGAACCTTAGACTACGGAAGTACCCCGAAGACACTACTAAAGACAGGTGTAAGACTCACCTGGATCTCGAAGAACATGGTTGGTAACTGACACTACTCTTGGACTCCACCGCCACTTTATATAGGAGATCCGCAACCCCTTCTCCACTCCCACCATCCTTCGGGTTCTGGTCGGAGGGAAAGATGCATTAACAGAGTTGATTAGAATAATTGCTGGCGGTGTGAATGTCTTGTCGAATCTGCGGTCCTCGCGACCATTGTTTATTCTTTCGTCTGCTCACTTTTCCTGATCAAGTAGGAAGAAGGACGAATCGTGCATTATCACACGAGAAAAACTAACATATATTAAATACAACTTTAAAGGACAATTATTTGAGTTTTTTTTTTTTTAATATTTAAATAATATATAGTTATAATATATTATAACTAGGGGAGTACCCTCTGCCCGCCTACAAATTATACAACTGTTCATTTCATTGTTTTACTTGTTGCTTAAATTGTATAAATGTAATTTACATGTATTCTGTATTATTTTACTAATTTTATATATTTATTAATTAATTGTTTGAAAGTGGTTTATATTAATAATATAATCAACTACAATGATCCAGTTTACACGCAACACTTTATTTTCTAAAAATTGTTTTCACATTACTTCTTCACATACCACTAATATTTTGAACATATCTCAATTATTGACTAATAATTTAATCAAATTAATGTCATAACAATTTTATTTTAATTTAATAAAACGCTTATTCACTTACAAAACATACATTCTTAGTACAAAAACTATTCTTTGAAAATTTGTTTCTCTTTTTTAATAAACACATCAACAACTAACAATAAAATAAACTTCAACAGGTTATTAATCTATTGTTATTTAATTTATTTATAATTCAATTAACATTCATTTTTATTTGTTGCTTACAATTTAGTAATGTGCACATCTGCGTGTGCGTGTGAACTGTGCATAAATATGTATACAATAATTATGTTCTTTAAATAATGTTAAGTTATAAGCCACAAATATAAATGAATTTTAATTTAATTGTAAATAAATTATGCTCTGTAATTAGGTGATGATAGAGTCCTTATCTGTTGAAGGTAGGTTTTAATGTTAGTATTGTTGATGTACTAAGTAAAAAATAAAAAAAAAAATTCAATTAGTTTTTGTATTGAGATTGTATGTTTTGTAAGTGAATAACCAGTTTTTTAAATTTAAATGAAACTGTTATGATATTAATTTGATATTTTTTTAAACATTACATGGGCATTCAGCCTGCAAATGAAAGACATTATTAAAATAGTAGTCGATGATTGATATATGTTCAAAAATATTGGTATTATGCGAGGAAGTAATATGATAATAACGTGAAAACAATTTTTAGGCTGTCTCCTTGATAATGACCAAAGGGCCGAAACGTTAGAGGAATACAATTAACTGTTGAGAGTAAATTGGATCATTTCTAGTTGCTGTTATTATGTATTCTGTAGTTCAGATTGTATATTTTTTTCAATATAGTGTTTGAAAAAAAAAATTGTTATTGATCGATAAGCTCTGAAATTTAGTAATCGACATATATATGGGTAATATATAATACATGGGCAAATAAATGATATATACCAATTATTATAATTATATATAATAATAAAGGGTGGTTTTGACACCGGTCAAAGTTTAAATGATTTGATGATGAACACAATATTTTCATTTGCTCTTTTTATCGTAAAATGCGTACTGCATCTTCATTCTTTTTTTCTTGATACTCAATTTCTTATGAACCTTTGTTATTATTCCACCTTATGCGTACAATAAAATATAACATGGTGTTCATATGTAAAATATAATATTACAAGGTGACCTCTAAAAACTTTGTGACACAATGGAGAGATAAAAATATACTATTGATCAATTACAATCCATCATTCATTCATTTTTACTCGATTATCGATGAAGTTGTAACCTTCAAAAGGAGTGTATTGTGTTAAGGAGATTATCATAAGCTATTCGTTTGTGGGTGATTGTTTTTGTTTTTTTGAGAAAACGGCTTATTTTCAAGTTCGATGACTAATTATTCAATGAGATCAAGTAAATATTTAAAAACAATTAGAGCTTAAAATAGAAATACTAAATGAGTTAATAAAACAATTTATTAGTAAATTATACATATATTATGTAATTAATTATACATTATATAAATTATTAGTAATTAATAGACTTATTAGTAAATAAGCAACACCGCCAAAATGTCAATACTGCAATAATACACTTGAAGAATGCCATTTCTATTCCATGAACTTAAATAGATTGGGAGTGTATCGGATGCTCTGAATGATGGCCAGAAGAACGTGGAAATGGTTTTGGTTTTCTTAAAAAGGAATGGCCTTTTGAATAAGATTTAACCCGAAAGTTTGTTGTACGTACTAAATAATTCTAAAATAAGTAATTATTTAATTTTTTTTTAAACCACAACAAAAACAACTAAATGAGCGATGCCTGTCCCTCATTATAATCTAGAAGTAATTGTAAAATAATTTATTTTAGGGAATTCTAATCTAAAACTATTTGTAAAAGCATAATAAACTCCCTAACCACCCAAACCCACTCGTTTCTAACCTTGCTTCCTCTTCCATTCCTGGCGATCCTCCGAGGCGCCTGAAAAGAAGATGGCCTCGTGACCTTGTATTGTAAACTGTTTTTAGAGTTCTACTACTGGGTAATTCTCTAATTTCTCTACATCCTGTATCATATCATTATGTTATTATGATCAAATTTATTGGCTGTATTTTTTTATACAGTTGTAAATATCAATAAATAAATAAAATAAAAAAAAAATTGTAAAAGACGATAGTTAAATGTTTAATACTCCTCCGGGGTGCGTAGACCTAATTTGCCAGATTTTTAAAAATGGTTGCCATATATTTTTACATTATTCCTAATGTATTACAAGAAGCTTATTTGTATACAAGAAAAAACATGAAATTTTCGGTCGTTTTTAATTAAATGTTCAATATTTTTATAGGAATATTTAATAATGCCTGGTTTACTTAATAAATACTTTTAATATCTAAACAATATTATTTCATCTTTTTATTAAAACTGTAAGGGAATCTGATGAAATCACTTACATTCTTTAATGAAATCATCTCAAAGAGTCGTTATTTGATCTGTTACCTTAGAGATTTGATCAAATTTCCATTTATATCATCTCCCTGGGAGATATTTAGAGTAAGGAACTGCACCTGAGATTCTGCCATACGGCACCCACGCGCCGATTTGAAAGTAGCCGGAATCTTTGCCATAGTGATCAACAACAAAAAATTTACCCTCATTGATGACTTCATTATTAAATATTAATTTCCAAATAAATATTTTTAGTAATGTATCTGACTTGAAAATAAGGCAATATTGTCAACAATATTTAACAAATACAATATAACTACAATAATATTATAATGTTATAATATAATTAGTGATAAAATAAGATGCTGTAATAATAATTCTAAAAAATAATAATAATATAATACTGAAAATGTATTGTAGCGACAAGGAGTGTCGCTATCTTCTGGTCTATACTATAACAATTTAACAGTTCGGCTAACCGCTAAGGCCGACATGGAGCAACCTACCATCTAACACTTGAACTACTGTTGCCATTAGGCAAACGGCGTATATTAATATTTGTACTATTATTTGATATATAATTTTATATATATATATATATATATATATATATTCTAAATTCACAGTTGTTCAATATTTATAGCGTTGTGAAGAGTTAGGGATGTCTTTTGCTCGAGCCTACACCCTGCATCCCCCATAATTAATTGTTAAAAAAATAATCTAATTTATATTAACCATGGTCTCAACTAAAGCCCTCCAGGTGTTGAGTAAAATATGAATAATCAATAAATAAAAAGATAATACTAAATAACAAGGACATTATAAGATAACCAATAATATAGATACTTTATTAGTATTGGAAGAAAATTTATAGTGTAAGTATTATGTATATAAATAAAAATTTAATATTCGTTTTGCACTTACCTAAGACCTCTGAATGTTCTTATCAGATTAACATACAGTTTTTTTTTCTGTGTCGACCAAAGAAGGTTCTTGGCTATTGAAATTCTAAAACTTTTTGTAGAAAAAGAAAAAAAATATATAGCTGATTCCATTAAACAATTTAATATTTAAAAAAAAAATATATATAAACTTAATGTGATCTCAAATAAAGTAGGTCAGCTATTTTTTTTGTTTTATTTGTACGATGAAATAAATTCATGACAAAATAAAAAAAAAAAAAAAGCTATAGAATTTGTTTTCTAAAATATACTTCACAAATATACGGGATTGGCAAAAACACTCACATAAACAAACTATTAATATTTTAATCAAAAACACTACGCCAGATTAAACCATCTCCATGGTACGTCGCTAACTGAAAACTGCACACAGATTTTTGTTTATGACTCTTTCCTGGTCATTTCCGACATACTGGGGAGTTATCTACAGGGTACCATTCTATTCCGACACCACGGTGGGGGTCAAAGTTTCAGGTTGTAAAGACCTATGCCTCAACTACCTGAGCTACAGACGACCCTTACTTATAGCTACTGTACAAGACTACATTGAAACATCACACAATACTTTTCATGACAAACTCTACCATCATACTACTCAACTAGTACAAGATATGACTGCCATGAACATTCCCGACAACGAAAAGGAACTGGATGAGAGATCTCCTTAATTAACTAACGGAATCAATTAAAATCAAGAGGAGGTATCAATGGGTGTCAGTCTCTATCATGCTATTAATGACATTGTTGTAATTTTGCAAGATTTCACATTTACTGGTTGTCTTCGGGAGTGACTTAATAAATAAAGTCAATAAAAAAAATGCAGATTATTTAATTATTGTTAATCTATGATCATATTATAAGCAATTATGAATCATTCATGGTGATTTAATATGAATAAAAAACTTATCCTTCTAGGGAAAAGTATGCATTAATTATCATGGAAGCTTGTAATGAAGAAAGGCAATTAACGACTGTGTAACATGTATCCGACATAACAATTGCATGTCTCGATAGAAAATGTGGGAATAGAAACACACTTCCTATTATGAATCGTTTCTACAGCCATCTTTGATAACTAGTTATGATGTTTGTGTGATAATGAAATCGAGCATAGGTAGAAAAAAAAAATCTTTTTTTGTGTTTACATTTCATCAACAAATTGTTTTCCTAAATATCAAATAATAACCAAACTATTCATTTTTAACTTATAAAGTTTGTTTTTGTATAAACTAAAACTGTATTTGGGATTTTAGGCGAAATTTTGGCCGCTCTTCAATTTTATTTTTTTAAATTTATTTATATTATAGCAGATCGGCCTGGTGGGCCTTACATGGTTGATATAACCGTTACATTATATATTTTTAAACTGTTGATCATGGGAGGGTGTATAGTCTCGTACAAACACACACCCCTAACTATATTCAATGTTATAATTAAAAAAAAAAAAGATAAAATAAATAGATATGAATAATGCTTCTTAATAAAAGAGAAAAGTAAAATTAATAATAAAAAATAACAACATTTGTAGACTTAACAAAACCAACAATTGCCCTCTAAAAAGGAACAAGTTAATTTGAAAAAAAAAATACGAGAAAAGAAAAAATAATAATAATAAGTATAATAGAAGTGTGAATAATGCATTAATAAATATAGAATTTATAATAGAATGTCCTGCAGCAGCCTGAGCTTCAGTGTTCGGGTTGAGGTTGGGTTTCCCAGGTTGTAGGTCACTGCTCCTTTAACTGTCGGCAACTGGGAGTGGAACTTCATGAACCGTTTTTTGATGTAATCCTCTATTGACTCCATTTGTAATTTCCAATGCAATTGGCTATTTCTTATGAACCAAGGAGCATTAACTGTGATTCTTAGGTCTTTATTTTGAAAAGATTGTAATTTTTTCCTTTTCATAAAGGATGTCGCTCCCCAGACTTCACAGTCGTACATCAGCAGTGGCCTGAGAATTATTTTGAATATAAGAACAGTTGTTTCTGGTTTTAGTTTGTAATTTCTGTTTAGGATAGGATATATCATTGCTAACCTTGCATAGGTTTGAGTTAGTTTGATGTTGATATGGTGATTCCAGGTAAGGCGGCGGTCTAAGTGAATTCCCATGTATCTTACTGTTTCACTGGCAGGATTCTATTTAATATTCTTATCTTTGAGGAATAGTTCCGGTGGGTCTAGTGAAGGTCGAAGAGTAAAAACTTTTTAATTGCATTTTTCAATATTCAAACTGTGAAATATTGGTCTAGATCAGTGAAGTAACTTTGCAAAGTGTTTCTAGCGATTCTTATCCTCTTTAATTGGTGCTAAATAGCTCCATAACTATGCGCTGATTTTTTTTTCTTTTCTTATCTCCTATAACAGAAATTTATCAAGATAAAACAATATAAATTATTACATATAATTGTTTAAACTGAACTTTTTCTTTTTACTGGAGCAGGGCTCCATACTAAGAAATAATTAACATTTTATATTTGTTTTCTTAAACATGTGAGGTTCTAGGATGCACTTTGTTTTTTGTCTGTGTCTAAAAACTAACACTTTTTTTTTAAAATTTATTTATTGATATTTACAACTGTATAAAAAATACAACAAGTAAATTTGATCATAATAACATAATGATATGATACAGAATGTAGAGAATCTACCCAGTAGTAGAACTCTAAAAACAGTTTACAATATAAGGTCACGAGACCATCTTCTTTTCAGGCGCCTCGGAGGATTTCCAGGAATGGAAGAGAAAGCAAGGTTAGAAACTAGTGGGTTTGAAAAACTAACACTAAACTTAAAACTAAAACGTGCCTCTATCACTTTCTTTCTCAATTGCTGGGTTTTTGTACTCTCTTCTGTACGTCCTGCCAGTGCACTAAGGGTGGCGCTGGTGTAAACGCTTGGAAGAGGGGGTTAGTAAAAAATTGGAGGGAGTCAAAGAACTAAACAAGCCTCCGACCAATGAACTCTGGTACTTAGTGCCTCGACCTACCGAGTTGGAGGCTTCTTCCACTACAGTGTTCTTACTATCTTCCGCAACATGCTTTCGTGGAAATCCTGAATGCGCTGACTGAATAGCTTCTTTAACTTATATATTTATAAATTATATCTATATGGAATGTATACTAAGTAAAAGTATTGCAATCGTACAAAATCACGATGTTTTATTTGTATATCCTAATAAAATACTAAAATCCTCAATGCTCCGTTTGTCATAAATAAAATCATCCACAAAGACCTTAATGTTCCATTTGTAACCGATCTAGTCCGGAGCAGATATCAATCCTTCCATTATACATTCCCTAACCATCAAAACCCTCTAGTTTCTAACCTTAATTCTTCTTCTATTCCTGAAAATCCTCCGAGAAGCCTCAAAAGAAGATGCCCTCGAGACCTTATAGTGTTAAAATATGATTAAAATACGATAAAATAAAATATATATACTATTGGGTAGTTTCTCTACATGTCTCTATCACTCTATTTTTATATTAAGTCAAATTTACTTAATTTGTTTAAATTTACTTAATGTAAATACAGTTGTAAATTTCAATAAATAAATAGAAAAAAAAATTTGCATATATATAATAAAAACTACAAACTGACTCAATTCTTTCCACGCATCGACTAACCAATCCTTAAAAAAATACACAAATAACTTATTTATTTGTGTTTTTTGGTGAACGCACCCACGACCATCTTCTCCTCGTATTAATCTACGCACAACTACTTACATCTCATTTAAAAGTTTTCACTTACGACGAACTCCATAAACTTTCGAACACATATCATACGACTGTTACATACATGGGAGTAACGGTAGCAGCGTGGTAACGCGCCTGTCTGTCAACCCTAAGGTTGCGAGTTGGAGCCCCCGGCTCTATCCGGGATTTTTTCAACTTACTTTTTTTTTATTAATTTATTATTATCTTGTATGTATTATTATTATTATAAATCATTTTATTATCATAAATTAAAACAGAATATAGTGTTTTATATGAAGGAATTTTTAATATAGAAAATGTTCTTTGGTATATGATGAGTAAATATAGTCAATTCATTACTATAGTTCCATAGGTGCTTAACTAAAAGGCGTCTTTTAGGTATTTAAAGAAGCATCTGTTAATTATTAATTTTTTTTATTATATTTTATTTTATTATCATTATTTTTTAAATTTATAATTTGTATTCAGTTATATTCTATTTATTATTAACTGTTTTGTTTCTCTTTCTCCTCTTGTGTTCTTTTTTTTTTTTTATAAATAAATTTTTATATATTACCTTCTATACAATTTTTTAATTATTATTATTTATAATAATACATTTATACATGTAAAAACATAATATATGCATATAAATTCTTTTTGCAAGGTGTATGCAAAAATTATTTAAAATTTAAGATTCCTCTGTAGGGCTTACTAGAGAGGACGAAAATTAAATATATATATATATTTCTCTCTTTTGAAAGTGAGAGTGATTTTGCGGCTCAGGAATGCCCGGTCGTAGAAGTTTTAAGTAGAAACCGGCTTGAGCACTCGTTTAGTTGATCGCCATTAAATACATTTCTACCTTCAAAGGCCAAGTTTACTGTCAGTATGGGCTTGGCAATCGTCTAGATAACTTTGCACTTTCTATGCTATAAGAGATTGTATCAAGGTATGCATTTAGATGGTTATTATGTGTCCAATGTTCATACATGTACATATATATGAACATTGAATAGCTGCATAAATGGGTTATCTATCTAAGGAATGTTGTTAAATTAAATTTAACTTATATTTTTTAATGGAAAGAAATTGTATACAATTGTGTCCCTTATTTACTCCGAAGTATTCCTGAAATCTGTGAAGAACAGAATAATATATTTTGAAAAAAGTAATGATGGTTTTAATTTTAAATTTAGTAAATTTATACTTATACTAGTTTATGCTTGCGAGAACTCTCGCTTTAGATATAGGCTTCCTTCTTCTCTTTAAGTCATTCGAACAATAAGCAATATCCTATAAGCTATTTGCACTCTTCAAGGCGAGTAAATCTGGAAATGAGGCGGATTACTACAGACCAATGAGCTCCGCACCTCGCTAAGGTTTTCGATTCATTACAAGCAAACTATTTTTCAAGCCTACGAAAGAAAGAACAGAGAGAAGTGAACACTAACTTTAGCACCGTTCCACTGACATGGGGTTGGCCACATAGGGCCTTATTTTCGCCCGTGTTGTTCTCGAATTATACTGCTGATGTGATAGGCGACAACTACAAAACTGCTACGATAGTCGCCTACGCGGATGATATCGCCATCTAAAACAAGCGGGAAAAGTCTGTGGAGAGATCATCCAACGGCTGAATTATCTCAATATCTCCGTAAATCCAGCAAAATGGATTATTTAGTGTTTTCATACAATGCGGAAAAGAGAGAAAAACTTCTGAGAACGCTCCAAGTGTCAAACTCTATAATATCCACAGCCAATTCCATAGTTTAGTTGAGTATAAAACTGGATCGACATCTAAAGTTTTGTACCCATTTATATCACAAACAAAAACAGTTAGAAGAAAATCCTACCGCCTACACCATCTCTTAACGTCCTCGGCTTTTTCCCTTCAGTTAAAACTTCAAGTCTACAATTATACGGTGCCCACTTATTTACAAATGTACTAAGCACCATCTACCTACTTCTTTTAAATTCAATTCTGCGGGAGATAGTCCGGACTACAACATAGAAGAAGGAGAAACCTCCAGCTAGTTACAAACTATTTGATGTTCCAACGGTCCCGTGCTTTATTAGGAGATATATTAAATTCCTTGACTCACTAAAACATTAAACAAACTCCCTGTTCCAGTCATTGTAACCAGGACCTCCACCAATGCAGTGGCGACAAGCAATATTATAACCACTTGTAAATATTGCCCTCTTTAACTTCTCGGTGTGCCCCTTCATCAACTAATATTAGACAATATAATAACTCTGATTATAATACCTCAAAACATCGACCACCACATTCAAGTTTTAAAATGAAAGCCAGTTTCAGAGAAAAACAAAATCTCAACACATAGAATATGTTAACTACCAAACTATAATTTGAAATAGAGGCTTTGAAAAAAAAAGCGATATTATGCTTATTAGTATAAACAATTTAATATTATTAAGAAAGTCTATTCGACTGACACTATTTTGACTATCTTTAAGCAAAAGTCTATTTAATAAGTAATTACGTTGTCCCGATATACGATATCACAAGTAAAATTCAGCTAGCTGTAATCTTAAATTACACCTGAATTGTTCCCACTGAGACCTTGTAGCTAGCCCGTACATAAAAGTTTGTTTTAGTCGGGCTACAATTTTTTTTTGTGGGGACTCGGGGTTTTGAATATTTTGAGATTGAAAATTGGATTTTGGTTGAGCCGTTAGCTCAAAAAAGCGTTTGATACTAAGAAACAAACAGACCACTGATTCTTAAAGGTAAAAATGTAAAATGAAATCCTGCTAGTGAAACAGCAAAGTATCTGAGAATTCACCTCGATCGCCACCTTACCTGGAACCACCATATTAACCATTCAAACTAACTCTAACCTATGCAAGGTTAGCAATGCTATATCCTATTCTAAATAGGAAGTCCAAATTAAAACCAGAAACAGCTATTCTTATATTTAAAAGAATTCTCAGGCTACTACTGATGTACGGCTGTGAAGTCTGGGGAGCGGCATCCTTTATGAAAAGGAAAAAATTACAATCTTTTCAAAATAAAGACCTAAGAATCGCAGTTAATGCTCCTTGGTTCATAAGAAATAGCCAATTGCATTGGAAATTGCAAATGGGGTCAATAGAGGATTATATCAAAAAACGTTTCATGAAGTTCCACTCCCAGTTGCCGACAGTTAAAGGAGCAGTTACCTACAACCTGGGGAACCCAACCTCAACTCGAACACTGAAGCTCAGGCTGCTGCAGGACATTCTATTATAAATTCTATAATTATTAATTCATTATTCACACTTCTATTTTACTTATTATTATTATTTTTTCTTTTCTCGTCTTTTTTTTTCAAATTAACTTGTTCCTTTTTAGAGGGCAATTGTTTGTTTTGTTAAGTCTACAAATGTCGTTATTTTTTATTATGAATTTTACTTTTCTCTTTTATTAAGAAGCATTATTCATATCTATTTATTTTATCTTTTTTTTTTTTTAATTATAACATTGAATATAGTTAGGGGTGTGTGTTTTTTGTACGAGACTATACACCCTCCCATGATCAACAGTTAAAAAAAATATAATGTTACGGTTATATCAACCATGTAAGGCCCACCAGGCCGATCTGCTATAATATAAATAAATTTAAAAAAATTAAATTGAAGAGCGGCCAAAATTTCGCCTAAAATCCCAAATACAGTTTTAGTTTATACAAAAACAAACTTTATAAGTTAAAAATGAATAGTTTGGTTATTATTTGATATTTAGAAAACAATTTGTTGATGAAATGTAAACACAAAAAAAGATTTTTTTTGTCTACCTATGCTCGATTTCATTATCACACAAACTTCATAACTAGTTATCAAAGATGGCTGTAGAAACGATTCATAATAGGAAGTGTGTTTCTATTCCCACATTTTCTATCGAGACATGCAATTGTTATGTCGGATACATGTTACACAGTTGTTAGTTGCCTTTCTTTATTACAAGCTTCCATGATAATTAATGCATACTTTTCCCTAGAAGGATAAGTTTTTCATTCATATTAAATCACCATGAATGATTCATAATTGCTTATAATATGATCAGAGATTAACAATAATTAAATAATCTGCATTTTTTTTATTGACCTTATTTATTAAGTCACACCTGAAAACAACCAGTAAATGTGAAATCTTGCAAAATTACAACAATGTCATTAATAGCATTATAGAGACTGACACTCATTGATACCTCCTCTTGATTTTAATTGATTCCGTTAGTTAATTAAGGAGATCTCTCATCCAGTTCCTTTTCGTTGTCGGGAATGTTCATGGCAGTCATTTCTTGTACTAGTTGAGTAGTATGATGTTAGAGTTTGTCATGAAAAGTCTTATAAAAATAATAATAAAAAAAGCAGTATTTGATCAATATTTTGACATCCAATATCCATGTTTTCATGGATTATCACTGTGTAATTTCGGTACGAAAATCCATGAATTGGTTAGGCCTTCTCCTCAAAAAATGAAATTTAATATTTTCGTTAATTTTTTATACTATCGTTATTATTTAATATTATGAGTATACCCTTTACTTTCGCATTATTTTCAAATGTAGCGTATTTTAACCGCCAACCCCCCACCACTCTCACTTTTTCCAGTAAACCTCTTATTCTTGTGCTTTCCTTCCATCTGCAGGTGTGTTTCCTTGCTGTTCATAATTTCCTTTATTCTTGATTTTACTCTTATTCTCTTTTCCATCTTTTAGTGTTTACTGTATTTTATATTTCTTTTTTATCTGTTATTATTTGTATTTTCATTAACTGTCAACATACCTTTTTTTATTCTTATTTAATTTTACTTTTCACTGTACATCTATTTTTTTATTTTACATTATCCATTTATTTTTCCCTCATTTAAGTGTTTGTATCTTTTTTAGCCCGGATGAAGCCCTTGCTACGTGGTATGAAACGTTGGCTCACATTAATGATATATAGCTTTTGACTCTTAGATTTTTTTTCTTTAACTGCACCCGGACCATCTTTCTTTTATTATCACACATCATCAATCTTCCAGTCTTAAAAAAACTGGTGTTGTGCGCGCATCACAGAATAAATTTTTATTATATTGCTCATACTACAAATATACTTCATCGTCCTTGCGTCATTCCTCACAATTTAAAAGTAAATATTCCAAGAGCATC
>NW_027112092.1:194340-204737 GCF_000696795.3 Halyomorpha halys | reverse complement strand
AATAATAGTTGATAAGGTTAATCATTTAAGTTAAAGTTAAGTTAATTTCTCATTGTTTTATAAATTAATATGAATTCTTTTCTTTCCATTTCCATAATATCATATTGAAGAGGTTTCTTGTAATACAATTAACGATTATGAACTTTGTTCCTGCCAAGCAGAGCTGGGTAAAAATTAGCTATAGTTAAAACTAATAGCTAAAATTGCCATGGATACGATATTTATTTGTCAATGGTTCATTCATGAATAAGGGTCGTATCCATGGCAACTTTAGTTTTATTTATAGCTAATATTTGCTCATCTCTGCTGCCGAGAATACTTTTTTTTTTTTAATTTATTTATTTAATGTAATTTAAAACTGTACACAATAATACAATAAGTAAATATGTTGTATGTTTCATATACACTTGAAAATCTTGGGAAGGAACCACCCATCTGTGGTATTTCAAACATTAATTTAAATTATAAGGTCCCGTGCCCATCTTCTTTTCAGACACCTGAGGATTATCAGGAATTGTTAAGGATGAAAGATTAAGAATTAATGGGTTAGGATAGTTAAGGAGTTTGGAATGGCGCATACCTGTTTTGGGCAATGAATGGGATGTTAAAGTCTTTGTGAATGAGTTTATTTGTAACATAATAAGGAGCATCAAGGATTTTACGTAGGATTTTGGATTGTAAGGATTGGATGCGGGAGGAATTTGATGGTTTGGTGGAGCCCCAGAGCTCAATTCCATATGTCCAAATTGGTCTGATTATCGTAGTGTATACTAATTTTTTGTAGGCCGAGAATACTAAAGTATAACAAAATATAAAAATGCCGGGTACATACGATTGTAATCGGAGTAGTTAAGGGGCACTCAGATTTCTCTGATTTTCCTATTTCTAAACTGCACTCTATTTTTCTCCTTTGGATAATTATCAAATTTTTTTAATTGTTGATATTTATTTATTTTTTATTACTGTAAACAATGCAAAATGGTTAATCATTTCAAATAAATAAAATTAAAGATACTTTAGATGAAAATTTTCAGAAAATTCGGTATATAATTCCTGTTATACTATTACTGTGACAGTAAAACCTAACTGATACAAAATATATCTTAGCTTTGTATTGAAATAGTGAGTTTGATTAAAATCACCACGGGCGATTTATTCAAAACGATTGAGAGTAATTTAAGGTTACAACTTTACTATTTTACAATGTCATGTAACGGCAAGAAGAATTGACAATTTGTTTTGTATAAGGATTTAGAATTTTAAGGATCGAAGAACTAAGTGAAATAAAAAAACTAACTTAACCATTAAATATGGCTGGAGAACTATGGGCAATTATGTAGGAACCATTGCGACAGCTTGGAGACACTCTTCCTTTATTACGTCTAAAACAAATTCAGCGCCCACCTGATGGAATGCTAATTTGGCGATTTCTGATTTACGCAACGAACCCTTCTTGGAAGATGTATGAGTGCCTCTGTTTTCTCTTCCTTTAGTTTAAAACTCAGAAGTTGAAGATTCGTTTTGTTTATTCTATACAAAAAGGCTATTAACGGTAATTTTTATTTTTTAAATGATTTAGATTTTATATGTAAATAAATCTATTGAATAGTTGTGTTTTTCCTAAAAGAGGAACTTTTAAAATAAGGCATCGATATATAAACTATTTATGAATGGAATATGGTCCGGGTGCGGTAAAAAAAAAAAAAAATTCAAATAGTAAATAATTATACTATTTTATTGAGCCAACGTTTCGTCCCACGTTGCAGGGCTTCTTCAGGGCTAAAAAAAATACAAACACTATAGTTACAAAAAGAAAAAACATAAGTGGAAAATAACAGGGGTATAAAATGAAAAGTAAGATATAATAAGAAAAATTAATGGTTGTAAATAGTGAATGAAAAGGGTAATAGTAACAGATAGATAAGAGAAGAAATATTAAAGAAAGTACAAAAAAAGAGATAAAAAAAAAAAAAAAAATACAAATCAAATGAGGCAGAATGCATACCTGTTTTGACGGCAGTCAAAGACAGAGTGACGGTTTGTATTGGGAGGAGTGGGGATGGCAGTATTTCCACAATAATCAAAATAATTTGTAAAGTAAACATAGTAAAAAAAGTATTTAAATTAGGTGAACAATAAATGGTAATATACATAATTATATATGCCCATGTTATTTTCCACTTATGTTATTTCTTTTTTCCTTTTTGTAACTATAGTGTTTGTATATTTTTTAGCCCTGACGAACCCTGCAACGTGGGGCGAAACGTTGGCTCAATAAAATAGTATAATTATTTACTATTTGAGTTTTTTTTTTTTTTTTACCGCACCCGGACCATATTCCATTCATTTATACACACGGTCAATCAATAATCTTCCAGTATAAACTATTTATATTATACACACCTATCTAACTATTGTTCATTCGTAATTGTGGGAATTAAAATCTGGTGAATGCATTTCACAACATTCATTAAGCACTCTGCTTGAGAAATCGATTTTCAAAATAGCTATTTGTTTATTATTGAGGATGACAAACCCACTGCTATATATTCCACATAAGTAAGCGAAAGTAAAGTCTGACTATCTGTAATAATTACCATGGAAAAACAATAGTTATCAATTTCTTTCAAATTTTATATTCTCATTAGTCTATATTAATTATATTTTATATTAGTCATATCTTAATTAAGGATACTCATTTCATGAGGTTGGGTGGAACCCACTATTACGATTGCCATGGTTACCATCTTTTTTTTTTTTTGGTTTATCTTAGATAAAAACGCAGGCGATATCTGCGTAGAAAAAAGGGATTATAGGGAAAAACAAAAACAGGAGCGATATGTTTAGACAAGTGGGGTTTGGTTTTGTGAAGGAGAATCTTGAGCACGTCCTGGATAGGAGAACTGTGGCATTACATCGTTAGAGATTATATATCTATAATTCTGGTGATACGGTGACCGGAAAGGAAATATCGGACAACCTCGTGTTCTGCCAGGAGTACACCCAAAGACTACGTGGAGTTCGAACTAAATTTTATTTTAATATCACTTTTATATTCATTTGTGCAGTAATGTAAATAATAGTTGATAAGGTTAATCATTTAAGTTAAAGTTAAGTTAATTTCTCATTGTTTTATAAATTAATATGAATTCTTTTCTTTCCATTTCCATTCTGTGTACATATATTTCTTCTTATCATTAAACTTTTGTTCACATAGTTCTTCTGTTCATTCTTATGCATGTACACTGCTTTCAACTTGTTAATTTTACCTATTTTTTTTGTTATGTTTACTTAATATTTCGATAATTCAACAGGTGGAAGGTAACACCCCAGGTTTCCTGTTGTCTATATGTTAAGGTATTCGCCAGTGGTTATTCGATTATTATTTATATAAGGGTATATTGTGGGCATATTGTTTCGGGGTTTTTGTTATTGCCAAGAAAAAAATAACGTAGCGCCTAAGGAGCAATTTATTCTTTATTGTTTTGTCTTTTTTTTTCTCTTTTGGCGATTATACTTTTTTTTTTTTCATTATTTTCCTTTAACTCCCTTCTCCGCTGAGCGTGGGCAAGTATAAATGATATATATAACTAAGGATAGATCAAAATTTGCGGTTATACCACAGGGCTGAAAATGGAAATCTACTACAACCCATGAAGGATCTAGGATACAGTAGTTTGCAAAGAAGTACTTTTACTAGGCTAACCGTTGTGCAAGGAGGTTGAAAAGTTGTCTTCACATCCCAGGCATATACCCACTTTAAATATGTAATTTCAGCTTTGTACAACTTTTCGTTTTTGATCTAGAATGTTCAAAGACCGTTTTGCGGGACCAGAGAGCTGTTTCATAATGAAAATTAATAGTATTGGTCCATAAATACAAAAACTATAAAATATAAGCACTAATATATTTTGTTTCATGATAAGGACGACTATATATTAGGTGATATTACATGAATTTAAAAGTAAAAATTATTTGGTAGAATTATATTTAAAAAAATATATTTAAAAAAAACAGCACTAGTCCAACATGCAACCAAAAACCAACATATTTTTGATTTTGAAAATACACACATTTTACATAAAGAGAATAATAAATACAAAAGGAAAATACTGGTATCCATTTACATATCTGAAAATATTGATTACACAGTAAACTTCAAAACAGATAACGAGGAATTTAAATCAACATTATGCAGAGATATTAAGTAAGATTAACTTATAAATAATATAGGATAATTTATATATGGATAATTACAGTTAGCCTTGATAGGAATTTTACTAATGTAATAAAGAGAAAAAGTGACAAAAATGTAATTATGATAAATAATTTTTTAAATGCTTGAACTGAGTAAAGGAAGGTTACAAGTGAGGTTGTAATAAAAGTGTATAAATAGTGGTAAAAGAGAAATCATTTGACTGTGATTTTTAATGTATTTTTGACATATTAGGTAATTAAACAAATGTGAGATATACTGATTAACAAAAAATAAGTTTACCTAATGGTTTTAATGTTGTTCATAGATATAAATGTTTTGACCTGGGCAGAATAGCCTGTATGGAGTTTTTTTAAAATGGTTAAATGATATGTCTCATAGTAAATTAAGGTAAGGTAAATTATAAATAATAATGTTAAATAATTGAATTGATTGTAGGACCATACAAATAATGGAAACTTTTTGTAATAGATTGTCCCTGAAGATGGCCGAATTGGCCGAAACGTTGGACGTGTGAATGAAATAAATGTTTTGAGACTATAATTTGGATAGTGTTTTTGAATTATTTAGTAAAAAAATAAATTAAAAAAAACTGTAGGGGCAGGGGCTTAGTACTTTGTAAGGAAGTACTGTTACTAGACTAACGGTTGTGCAAGGAGGTGATTCTGACGAAATCAATCAATTCAATAAATCAAATTTTCTGGTACTTTTTTTTATTTTTTTTTGTATAAAGTCGGGGTCACGGTCTCAGTTTTTGATGCCCCCCTTGCCGCGTAAGCAGGAAGACGACGAAAACGCCGCGACTGAGAAGCCAACTAATATTGTCTATCGGGGCATTCGATCGAACCTGGACTGCCTCTACTACCACGATGACTAGGTCGCCAGCCTCTGAGGGAGAAGCAACGTTTTGCCAGACATCAGGCGAATTCAATTAGTATCCACCGTTTTGCCTACTAGCCTACTTGGCAGTGAAGACGTCACCAGATAAGCAGTACCGGAGTACCTGGAGTAAGGTACAAATAGGTCCCGATGTAAACAGCTTGTCTGGATAATTTTTTTTAGATGAAAAAACTACAATATTTTTATATATCTTGTTACGTGAAACATTGCTTATTTTGTTTCAAATAGTTAACTTGATCAGTAATCGATAAATATCACAGTAAAAAAAATATGTCAAAAAATACAGAAAATACATTATATCCATTTGTTGAAGTCGCCCTTTAAACGAAACTCTGAAAATGTTGAAAGTATTAATTATAATAATGTAGAAGCTGTTTATACAATGCGTGTCCATACAAGTTAGGTAGCAGGTTAGGAGATGAATTAGCAATTGAAGTCTTACGGGAATAGCCGAAAGGATGGAAACTTCAATCCGTAGGGAACGAGCCTAACGCCCGTGAAGGAGGTAGCAAGTTCTACTACAACTAGCCGGAGGCCCTTGCAGAAAGGTAACTTTACTCTGCACGGAACTAGCCTGGAGTCGTGAAGTTGATTGTAAGTCCAACAGGAACTAGCCGAAGATCCTTAATAAAAGGAGGAATAAAAGATAGTTACCAGTAGCATTTAGCGTGAAATATGATTACATAAGATACATCTAAAATAGTGAAATTTCTATTTCCGAAGAGTTACCGAAGATTTGGCACTCCTCTTAGATGGGGTAATTAATTCGCTAAGAATTCAAAGACCAACGAAAGGCGTGGCCTGTTAGAGATTACAATACTGTGTATCAATATATTCTTTTCTTATAGTTTATTTATTGAAATGATATATATTTATATATATATTTTTCCTTTTATTGATAGATTTATTTATTGATAGATATTACAATCTGCCACACAGTTGTGGGCAATAGGTAATATTGATGAATGATCTCATACATACTAAAAAAAAAAAAATAAGTGAACAAAAATAAAATAAAAAAAAAAGAAATGATATATTAACAATTGAAGGGGTAAGTGGATGAAGGTGTTACAATTTTTTTTTGTTTGAGCTTTTTATGTTTTGAAGTGTACATAGCTCCTTCTACATCAAGCTATCTCAGTTATTAATTGGATTTTGAGGTGAGAGTTCTTAGCTAGATAGGGATATACCACCTTCATCCAAATTAAAGATTCAAAAACTCTAAAAATATTACATAGCCCTTTCATCTATTTACCCCTTCAATTATGATAATATTAATATAATACATGAATTAGAAAATTAAACTATTTACAATTTAATTAATAAATGAGCTTTTCTACAAACATTCTTAACGCTCACTCATAGGTAGCTTAGCTACAATATATTATATCTTGAATTCTTAGCAAATTGATTATCCAACCAATTTCTTGGCATCCAAGGGGAGTGCCAAATATTCGGAAATCAAATATTCACATTTCACTGTTTTAGATGTATCTTGTGTGATCATATTTCACGCTAAATCCTACTGGTAACTATCTTTTTTCTATACCTTTTAATCCTCCTTTTATTGGGGATCTTCGGCTAGTTCCTGTAGGACTTACAATCCCCTTCTCGACTGCAGGATCGTTCCCTACGGAGTGAAGTTTCCATCCAATCAGGATTTAGGGCCAGTTCCCGTAAGACTTATCCTGCCAATTTATCTCCTAACTTGTTACCTAACCTGTATGAATGTATTGTATAAATAGCTTCTATATTATTATGATTATCATATAATTACTATTTTCAACATTGTCAGAGTTCCGTATAAAGGGTGACTTCAACAAATGGATATAAGGTATTTTCTGTATTTTTTTTTTACTGCAATATTTATCGATTACCGATCAAGTTAACTATTTGAAACAAAATAAGGAATATTTCACGTTACAAGAAATATAAATATATTGTAGATTTTCCATCTAAAAACAATTATCCAGACCAGTTGTTTACATCGGAACCTGTCCGTACCTTACTCCAAGTACTCCGATAGTATGCAGAAATTTTGTTAAATCAGTGTGGAACGAGAGTCTAAATTATAGCTTAGCTAGTTTGTAAAAACCTATTATTTTCACTTTTTTTTGCATTTCAGAAGCCCATTTTCTTGTCATATCTTTTATTCTTGTTTTTCTAAATTCTCACTTTTTTAAAAATTATTTTTATATTCACTATCCTTCCTGTTTCATGTATATTCATGTATCTATCTTTTAATTGATATTCATGTGTTATCTTCTTAAGTGTACTTATATTAATTACTTTATTATTAATTTTCTATTATATTTTACACTTTTCTGTATCCCCGCTCATTTGGTATAATTTATGTTTCTTAATTACCTACACACATTATATTCCATTATTTTATACTTTACTTTTCCTTGGGTTTTCTATCTTTTTATTTGTTATTAACATTTCTTCTCCCCCTATTATGTATATTACCATTTATTGTTCACCTAATTTAAATACTTTTTTACTATGTTTACTTTACAAATTATTTTCGTTATTGTGGCATCACTGCCATCCCCACTCCTCCCAATACAAACCGCCATTTTGTTTTTGACTGCCGTCAAAGCAGGTATGCATTCTGTCTCATCATTTGATTTGTATATATATTTTTTTTCTTTTCTTTTTTCATCTCTTTATTTGTACTTTCTTTAATATTTCTTCTCTTATCTATCTGTTATTACTACTCTTTTCATTTACTATTTACAACCTTTAATTTTTCTTATTATATCTTACTTTTCATTTTATACCCCTGTTATTTTACACTTATGTTTTTTCTTTTTGTAACTATAGTGTTTGTATCTTTTTTAGCCCTGACGAAGCCCTGCAACGTGGGGCGAAACGTTGGCTCAATAAAATAGTATAATTATCTACTATTTGAGTTTTTTTTTTACCGCACCCGGACTATATTCCATTCATTTATTAATAATAGTTAGAATCTAGGATTAGGTTAGTGGGTAGTTACTTTTCTTTTTCAAGTATTTTTTCCTTTTATTTGTCATTAATTAAGAGGGAATTATACAATATATAATAATAAGTGTATAATACAGTATAATGAAATAAGAGGAGTGGGTAGCTGTGTGATATGGCATTGTGCTACTAACTCTAAGGATCTGAGTTCGAATCCGGCTATGGCAGATAATTATTTTCCATTTCACTGTAGCCGTCAGTCAGCCCTGTAGGTTCACCCCTTACTTGGGTAAAAATCTGGCGTTCAAGTGTTATTCTGACCAAATCACCTACTTGCTCAACCGTTGGGTTAGTCCTTACGAAGTGCTGCGCCCCTGACTCTTGATAGAGGATAGTGGTACAAATTTAATTTGTATTTTAATGAGAATAAATTATAGTAAAATAGTTTAAAAAATAAATAAGAAAGAAAAATATAACGAATTATAAAGCTTATCGATTTTAGTTTTAGGTTAGAATTAATATTATTATACTGAAGTCAAGTCACTGTTACAGAAAACTTTGGAACATGACTTTTCAGATCCATCAAGAGCTACTCTCTTAATAAATATTAACGTTTGAATTCATGTTCCAACAGGTTACATCACATCAAGTACCCGCATTAGGTAAGTGCAACATGAAACGAAACTGGCTTTTGATAGCAGGTGCAATGGTAGCAGGTCCTGCACAACTGCACCTGAATGTCCTTCAATTGACCAGGAATTGGCAGGCTAATAACAGTTACTCAACTGTCTCTAGCAGGGCTCAGGACTCATCGCCGCCGAACAAGGCGAAAGCGAGTTGTGACGAATTACGCAATGGAACGACTTGGGTCAACGATTAAATGGGTTCCGGTTCCGCTGCATGCGTACATTTGCTTGTAATTACCAGCTGCAGATGTAGCTTGTGGTATTTTTTTTTTTATAACACATATAAAAAAATAGTTGAATTTTTTTTTCATTATTTATATGTTTTTAAAATTTATGTATGAGTTCTTTTTAAATTTATTTAATTGTTTTTTTTTTTATAATAAATTTCTCTACTGCTATGATTGTTTTTTTCTGCGTTGCTATCTGATGATGATTTTTGTAAATTAGTTTAATTCATCAAATGTTTGTTGCGGATCACTGGAGAGGAGAGGTATGAAGGTTTGTAACAGAAGGAATAATGTATTGGTTAATTGTTATTTGGCTTTGTACGAAAAGGAGGAAAACAAATATATGTATATAGGAATGAAAACAAATTATTTTTGATAAAAAAAAAATGTATTTTTAAGTGTATTGATGATTATAGTTTGAAAAATGAAAAATGTTAATGTATTGTATTTTTAATGTATATATCTGTCCAATTATGGACTGATGAGTACACTGTGTATTATAGCAACCCAATGTATAATTCGGGCAACATGGCCAGAAAGCTTTTTTCTCATATAAAAAAAAAGTTGTTTTTTGTTTTTCAAAATTTTCTTACTATAATTTTTTTTTTCCGGCCAAGACTCCCATTGGAGTCATATACTGCCTAACCATGGTTGGGGGTCAAAAGTTCTTCATTTTGTGAGACCGCCACTCAATGAAAAAAGTCAACGTCCCAGGGCGGATTCGAACCGGCACCGCCAATAGACATCAAATTGGTAAGACTGTGTTATTGACTGACTGAAGCTATGGGCGGCCCTACTATAATTTTGTTTTTATTTTAATTCTCTAGATTTTTTTTTAATTAAAAATTTTATTTATTGCTAAATATTATAATCTGTCACAAAATTGTTGGGCAATAGATAATAGTAGTTACTGATCACATTCATTCTAAAATTTAAATAAAATAAGAATGAAAAAAAAAATAAAAAAAAATAAAATCTCCTCCAGAAGATTCAGAACCCAGTAGATTCAGGTTATATCAGTATTATGGCGAATTAGATGTACGTCTAAGGCTTAGTAATGAACGTATCCATAAAATGTTAATAATCACTGAACCAACGGTTACCCTAGTAACGTAACAGCCAATGAATATGAAAAAATATATAAATTTCAATTAATAAAAAATTTCAAAAATAAAAAAATTCTATTTAGTGTGTTATATTCTGACCGCACCCCCAATTATATTCTCCTCATATACCTATGATTCACGGTCAACTATCATCAAAAGATAATATTGATTGACTAATCATAAATTAATTCAAATTTATAACTAAAAAAAACAATTTTAGTTTGGCGAAATTCAATTACCTTATTTTTATCTTAAGTTTAGTTTTTACATTTTTCTAAGTAAACCACAATGGTTCCTATTCATCCCTCTATTCTCAGTC
>NW_027112092.1:186668-193585 GCF_000696795.3 Halyomorpha halys | reverse complement strand
TAATGTAAAATGTCATTAGAGTGCTACCAATGGGTAGTTTCCCTACACGCCTGTAACACTCCAATTTAACTTAGATCAGATTTACTAAATGTATTATAATGTACAGTTGTAAATAGTAATAAATTAATATAAAAAAAAAAAGTTTAGTTTTTATCTTGTGGTTATATTTATGTTATAAATATAATGTGTTCACGCCAAGCTATGTTAATTTTTAAATAGTCATATTATTTATTATATTATCTTAATTACGTTATTTTTCTTAGAAGTCTATTTTGATTTTTAAAGAAACAGACGTATTTATGCTTTATATAAGCAGTGATTACCGTCAGTGGGGATTATTTACTTGGCATCGCTTAGCAACGGGTCAAGATTCTACATCTTAGAATCAGCAGTCTTGTGGCCATTAAGTAGTGCGTTTGGTTTTGTTGTGCTTAATTTTGATTGTGAAAAATATTTAATACAGTCCTCTGCGTTTATGAATACCATTGCGGTAATTCATTTAATTAAGGAATTGAATACTGAATGCATTAAAGAGCCAGTACAGACGTGGGCCCACCAACTATCGACTAATTTGAGAATTGCAGCGGGATTTATAACTATGAAGAAATAACCTCCACATGTTTACAGCAAAATATCTCTGACCCATCGGAGTGGGTCATCTTTTCTTCGGGAACATCTTCCAGTTTTATTTTAATAAGTCAATTTTTATCTCCTTTCATAATTTGTTTTGCAAATTTTTTATTGTCTGAAAGGTATTTTTATATTTATTATTTCAACTCTTTTGTTTTATTTTATGTTTATGTTTTTTATTGTTGGCCTCACCAAGTAAATGTTTATATTCAAGCCAGTATTTTTTTTTCTTTGTTTTTTTAAGCTTTCCTTAAAAAATACTACGTCTAACATAATGTGAAGTTAATTCTGTGCTTTTATTTAATTGTTCAAACCAGTCCATGCAGTTTACTAATGATTCAAGTTCCTGTACAGTCCATTTCTAAATCACTTTTGATCCATGGGTAATATTTAGCCCTCACTAAATTACCCCGATCATCAAAGAGTGTTCTTACTAATCATCATAGAGTAGTCCTCATGCAGTGTTAGATGTCACCGCTCATTAGTAGGCGAATCATGCCGCCATTATATGTTTTCTCCTGTCTAATCAAGTGTTACATATGCATATCGGCTGTGATAGCTTTCGACAGTTTTATAATTGATGAATGAGCAATCAATTTAATGTTCATTGATCCATTTAATCACCATATAGCACTTCCTCATTCCCTCATTAATAAAACCAGAGTGAATGAGACAATCGGATTCAAGATTCATAATTCATTTAGCATCCTAACAAATACATCTAGTTAATTTGCCTTATTTGTTAATTATTTTCAATAAATGGCCTTTATAACTGATAATGAAAGAAAAATCTACTCTCTGACCTAAAAATGGTTTAAAAATCCTAGTTTTATCCTGTTTTCGACGTATTGCCAAATTTATACCTCTGCGGATCCCTTAACAACAGGGTTGTCCAATTTAACGGCCCGCGATACCGCTTTTTACTGGGCCTGGGAGAGCTTATTAGACAAATAAAAATTACTTCTGAAAGATATTTTATAATTTAAAATAAACAGATTTATACAAAAATGTGCTGGTTTATAAGTTAGTTAAAATAATTTAGCGATTTATAGCTCACAAGTTGGGCGGTCAGCTTGGGCAAGGTAGATCTTCACTTGTTTTACATAGTGGCTAAATAATTGTGCATATGATGAAAATGAATTTAAGGTTGTGATCCTATAATTTTCTAAACTTAAAACATCTTAAAATCCAGTAAATTTAGTCAAAGTAACACACTTACTTATAAGAAATGTAGTAACTTGCTACTGTTTAGTAAAAGTTCTATAACTCCTGGCACTGAATTCCATAAAGTCAGTCTTGGATTTTTTTGAATACCAATTTGACATTGAATAAATGGGTGAGAAGAGTGGAGTGTAATTTTTTAAAAAAATATTTCTACCATTTTTTTTTTGCAAAAGAAAAATCTTAATATTTTTCACAGAAAAATATAAATAAAATTAGTTTTCTTGAAAACTGCTGAAATTTGAGTCAGTCGGTCTACTAACTGGTATACCGGCAGGAATATTAGTGAGGGAAATACATAAAAATGTACTGAATGATTAGTAGTTAGTGAATTTATTTCGAGAAATCTATATCTTAGGAACTATGTGACGTATTGCTATCTATTGGCACTATAATTGATGCTAGTACAATGTACTATAAAGTAGTTAATGACCTTTTTCTTCGTAGGAATAATGGTTTTCATGATATTTTCTAAAATAAATATAAAATAATTTATAGTTTTTCAACAAATAAGTTTGATTTAGGAAACCATAAATAAGACGTATAGATGTCTGCCAGCACTCAAATTAAAGCTAGTTATGTTTACTATAAAATAGTTAATAACTTTTATATTGGTAAGAGTAGTAGTTTTTATGATATTTTACAAAACAAATTCACAAAATGTTAATTTCTAGTTATTGGGATGAAATGTTTGATTTTGAAAAAATATATCTCTAGAACAATAAGACGTACATATGTCTGCCAAAGGTAATTTACTTTTCTATAAAGTAGTTTATGACACGTATCTTTGTGGAGGTAGTTTTGTTAATGATATTCGTAGATGAATATAAATTTGGTACATGAAAAACTGTCCGAACAACTATAAATCAATTTATATTAGCAAATATCATGAAAACTACTACTCCTACGAAGATAAACTTCATAAACTACTTTATAGTCCATTAAACTAGATTTAATTTGAGTGCTAATAGACATCTGTATGTCGAAAGGTTTCTGAGATATAAATTTATCAAAATAAATTCACTAACTACTGATCTTTCAATAAATTCAGTGCAACATTTTTAATAAATATTGCTTTTTAAAAAGCTATATCTCGGGAAATATTAAACGTAAATAGCTCTATTCGGGCTGTTATTTTAGAAAATTTACTCTACTTTAAATGATGTTCTTAGGTTTCTAATGTTGTTGGCAGTTTTAAAGAAATGGAGCTCCGAATGAAAAAAATATTTGTTTAAACGTTTTGAAACAGCCACCATTTTAGATGATAATTATACATAGTTTTCAATAAAGTGATCAAAAATTGTGGTGAAATAACTTCCCTTTTTTCTCCTTTAGGGCGCTTGTACTATGATGTTTGGGCCGAGGATGATATGAAGTCGGAATGTATTTTTTCTTCTTTAAATTACCACAAACAATTTGGTTAAATTCTGCTTTCTTTTTTTTGCAACATTTGGTTAGTTTATATTTAAATGGAAGATAAAGCACTACCGAGTTTATTTCATTGGCAAACAGGTCAGTAGGAGTTTCATAGAAAGACTATAATATGAATTGGACAAGTAGTTAAAGAAAACATCTTATTCATACGATACTTGCCGTGTTTTCACATTCATTATTTTCAAGCACAATACGTAATTAACAATTATGTAATCGTTAAAATAAATATTATAAATACAAAATAAATGGTGTAAAAATATTGCCCCGGGAGAGTAGCCTTGCAGTTTGCCAAATAAACTTCTATATTTTCCCAGTATTTCATCTGTTTTGTTAATACTGTGGCATACCTTCCGTTATCCCTTTGATATTGTTATTGCCGCTTGTATATGTTACTCCTTCTTTTGACCGAGGCAAGAAGATCTTATTTCTATTACAAAATCTGGATTCTTTAGCCTCCATTGGAAAGTAGTCATTAAGATTTTTGCCCTCATCACTCCCAGAAGAAAAATGCTTACGGGACACCTCTTAGGGGATAAGAAAGTATAAAACTCCTGCCGGTTTAACACCTTATTAAAACAAAAAAAAATTGGCTCCTAGGAACCCAGGTTAATAGAGCCCCGGACGATGGGGGTTCTACTGTACTAAGTTGTGTGATGCATGCACCGCATCATATTTTTCTCCAAGTTAAAGATTGACCTTACTGAACAAAGATGCGGATGTAGCCGTCAGTAGCTGGAGGAGTTGTGCAAGGTCTGGATGCGTGACCCTTGTTATGTAGCCGAGAAGAGGCCCTCCAGTCCTTACGTCACCTAGCCTTCGTGACTCAGCTCCGACAGAGAGGGTTACGCTCTGTCCTTATTATCCATGCCGTATCATCCTCTAATATTTCCAGTCACTGGATTAGTAACCTAAAACTAACAGTTATTCATGATCCGTACCTCCACGATCTACAATCAATAGCCATAATATTCAATACTGGTACAACTACTTCACAATATCATTTAACCAGGCTCATGTCTTTCTTCATGCTTTGCATCATCGTAAAAGCCATTTGTGCATCATCGTATAGAATAGATGTGATAATAAACAGGCTGCAGGCCATTTTCCTAAAAACTCAGCGTTCATTTAACTAATTTAAAATTATTATTTATTTTGAAATTTTACATTTGGCATTTAGTGTAATTTTATGATTCATTTGAGAACCTCATTATTGGATTAGTAGGAATTCATAAGTGAAGACAAATTCATATGAATATAGACATATTACCTCCACCTGATGTAGCAGATCTCCGCCCTAGAGGCGTTTCAGTCTTCAAGTCGAATTTTGTGGTATAGTGTCAGTCAGTAGTGTTTGGGGTGTCCAGCGAGTGGGTTTGAAAGTTTTTTATTATATCAGTCACAAATTTAATTGTTTATGATGTAAAAGGGACTATCAGTGATGTATTGAAGAAATTTAGATTTAATGATCTGAAAGGTTTGAAGGTGGGATTTTTTGCAGATTCTACTGCATGTTGTATATTATAAGTTTGTAAGTGATAATATATTTCTATGATATGTAGTAGTCGTTAAAGTAAAATTAATTAAATAAAATGTACCAAAAACACAAGGTATCATATTTACTAAAAAGGACACCCATTATTCAAAAGATGGTTATTAATGGTACTACGATACCATGGGTTCAGTCAGTCAATTACTCAGGCTTACAACAGGACAAATCTTTAACATTTTAAAAATATATACTGTTTCGGGTAACCGAAAGTCTGGAATGGGGGCTCCGATAATGTAGGCACTACTAGTGCGAAATGTGGCCAACAGCAAAACTTATCTCGATGTAAAGCAAACTATATTTTTTTTTTTAATAATTTATTTATTGATATTTACAACTGTGTACATATATACACATCAAATAAATTTGCTGTAAGTGATATTATGGCATGAAAAAAACATGTGGAGAATCTACCCATTGATAGAACTCCAAAAACATTTCTAAAGGAGAAGATATCGAGGCCATCTTCTTTTCAGACGTCTAGGAGGATTATTAGGTAGTGAAGGAGAAGCCAGGTTAGAAACGAGTTAGTTTGGGTGGTTGGGAAGTTTATTATGGAAGAATTGGTATCTGGTTCTGGCCAAATCGGCAACATAGGGGACATTGAGGTCCTGATGGATGATTTGATTTGTGACAAAGTAAGGAGCATTATGGATTTTACGAAGGATTTTGGACTGTAAGGATTGGATTCGAGAGGAATTAGATGGTTTAGTGGAGCCCCATAGCTCAACTCCGTATGTCCAAATAGACCTTATAATAGTCATGTAGATCAGTCTTTTGTAATGGATTGGAAGTTTGGACCGTTTGTCTAGTAAATGTTGTAATAGTCGGAATCGACGAGCAGTTTCCTGTCTTTTCAGTCTTGTTAAAGCAAACTTAAAATCATTAATATAAGACTCTCGGACATCAACACCAGATTTTTCTTTTGTCCATAGCCTCCCTTGAACTCTTCGCGAGGAAGGTTTTTATGGGTCTTGTCAAAGCTGCCTGGACCGCTGGAACTATGTCGAATCGCTCAATTCACTGCATTAATATCTTAATTCAGTGATACAAAATGAAGTCACTCGGAGCTAGATGGGGTCCGTAGGGTGTCTGTGGACATTTTTCTTAGTTCAACACTAAAGGAGTGATTCATAAAGAGCTTGTTCCTACCGTCTAATGTCACACGCCATTTTAAACTTGGAATACTCTGCTGTTTGAAGGGTCGAGTGCGTAGAATCTGCCACAGAGGTCAAAGACGATTGGCTTCTATACATTGACAAGTCCTCTCTAACGTTCCTAGCCGCTGTCGAAGTTTTGGCCAACTTCAATTGTGTAACACTGCTGCAGCCTCTCTTTTTGTCCCCCTTAATAAGAGAGGAATAGGGAAGCGATTTGAAAAGAGTCCAGGAGTTCTGGCAGCTTCGACGGTACCCTAAAAAGCCTTCCGCGCAAAAAGTGCCAGAGAGTCTTTGGACAATAGAAAAAAATACTGAAAGCGGGATGTTGTTGCCCGAGGATCATATATTGAAGAGGTTACGTTCACTGTACATTAAAGTTTGATACTTTTTTGGTTTTGATACTAGTCTCAAATGTCAACTTAATGAACATAGCATGTATGTTGGTATGTATATTTTATCCATGAATGATTAGTACTTGTGGAAACCCACTGTATTTGAGCAGCATTGCTTGTGGGTGAATAAAGAAAATTTTGTAATTTGCTTGAAGGCACTAGAGTCCATTTTCAATGCCTGTTATATTATTTTAAGGGTACTTATTCAAGAATAAATAAATAAACTGAAAGTTATTAACCTCAAACATTTTTTTATTGACCTCTCTATTTGTGTGTTTTAACGTATTTATTCATCAAATTATTTAATTTTATTAATACTATTTTTTTTTGTTTTTTTAAACTTATGTATCCATTCAAGTGTTTCCTGTAACCAGTTTTTTATTATATTTTCCTTTTAATCTATGTGTTAGTCTTATTCTCGTAAAATGTATCTATTTGTTTGTTTTGGTAAACTGATCTACTGCTGTGACTATGAATGATGGTCTGATCTCACATTACCGTCTAATATTGAATTTGTTTAGCGGGTCACTGAAA